>NW_024748109.1:503082-708082 GCF_018991925.1 Homarus americanus
GTGTCCCTGTGGTTCATGGCCTGGACCCCATACCTTATCATCAACTACGCTGGCATGATCAACAAGCCTAGTGTGAGTCCTCTCCTAACCATCTGGGGATCCGTCTTCGCTAAGGCTAACTCCGTCTACAACCCCATTGTGTACGCCATCAGCCACCCTAAGTACCGAGCTGCCCTGGAGAAGAAGCTGCCCTGCTTGTCCTGCGCAACGGAAGGTCGTGAGTCTCAGGGAGACACAACTTCCACTGTCACTACGAACGAAAAGTCAGAAAGTGCTTAAGAGACTTTCGGTTTTTCAAACGAACGTGAAGATACGATTAATGAGTCCTTAATTCTTACAATTGTATGAACTTTTTAAATATCCCAGCAATTAAAAAAGAGATTTGTTTATTTTTACCCTTTGTTACCAATGAATGATTGAAAAGACACTCATATGCATGGACATATTAAAATGAAATGTATGGACAGAAATATGTAAATTTTATACACCAAATTTAAAAACTAAGTAAGTTACATGTTGGGGATAAAACTAAATGGATAATAACAATAGGTAAAAAAAATAGTCTTCCTTCATTCTTTATCATTAAAGACACACACACACACACACACACACACACACACACACACACACACACACACACACACACACACACATTCTGTACAGTATTTTTATAGCTACCGAGACTAGCTGAGGATTGTGTCATTTCCTCACCTGTCTATGGGAAACATTATTTATTGCATAACCACAATAATTGTCCCTGTGTGATTTTATCAAGATTTATCTTATCCACGTTTTCATTGTGGATCTACATGAAATATATATATATATATATATATATATATATATATATATATATATATATATATATATATATATATATATATATATATTAGATTCACAATGGTGGCGTGGAGAAGAAAAATATATTCCTCTGTGTTTTCAATTCATTGCGTGAGTTATTGATGAATTATTGCAATATATATTTTACTATAATTTGATGCAGTGCGACTCACTCCCCCATTGACAGGCATCTGGTAGCTCTTAATACTCATGTGCAGAATCATTTTGATAGTTTCCATTATATGAATCAGGTGTGATCACCCCTGGATGAGTCAGATGGTTCATGGAACAGTAACCGAAGCCCGACTTCTATCCTGGTTCCATCTAATGGCCTCATGTTTGTGGTTCTGTATATATATATAGTATATATATATATATATATATATATATATATATATATATATATATATATATATATATATATATATATATTCAAGTAAATCACTGTAGGTGCGCGTGAATTACACGAAAGCGCTTGGGAACTTCGTGTTTTCTTGTTTTCATGTGTGTGTGTGTGTGTGTGTGTGTGTGTGTGTCCTCCCGTGAAAGCCCGCAGTTTTTAACATAGAACTAAAATTTGGTATGTTTATCTTTTTCATGTGCACTAAATTTTGGCCAAGAGCTTCGGGAGCGCCGGGTAGTCTCGTTCATCTGTGTGAGCGCGCGTGTGTGTGTGTGTGTGTGTGTGTGGTTAATAATGGAAGGGAGAAGTAAGCACGACTTCTTATGTTTAACTGTTGTTACCGAATTATCCTTATTGTTTTATCCCCATCATGTAACTTACTTGGTTTCTTGTATTTGTATATAATATTTACATATTTCTGGCCATTCATTTCAAGTTTATATGTATTTGTATATGGTTATAGTTTCAACCAATGGTAATGAAAGGTAAAATAAACAAATCTCTTGTTTTAATTGCTTGGATATTTTAAAAGGTACATACAGCTGTAAGAATTAAGGACTCATAAATCGTATCATAACGTTCGTTTGAAAAACCGAAAGTCTCTTAAGCACTTTCTGACTTTTCGTTCGTAGTGACAGTGGAAGTTGTGTCTCCCTGAGACTCACGACCTTCCGTTGCGCAGGACAAGCAGGGCAGCTTCTTCTCCAGGGCAGCTCGGTACTTAGGGTGGCTGATGGCGTACACAATGGGGTTGTAGACGGCGTTAGCTTTAGCGAAGACGGATCCCCAGATGGTTAGGAGAGGACTCACAGAAGGCTTGTTGATCATGCCAGCCCAGTTGATGATAAGGTATGGGGTCCACGCGATGAACCACAGGGACACTGTCGTCAGAGCAACCTTGGCCAGACGGCACTCATTAGAGGTCTTGTTTGTTTCTTCACTCCTGAGAGACTTGACACCCATCTTCTTAGCCTGTTCACGCATCTGTCTTTCGTGAGCAGAGACAGCTGCGACGATGTAGGTGTAGCAATAAACGATGATAACGAGAGGAAGGAAGTAACACCATACGGAATATAAGTAAAGGTACAGGTGATAAGCGAATGACTCTTTGAGATAGTCAGTGCCACAAGCAATCAAGTTGCCTTCAGGAACATAAGCATTAAAGCCAAAAAATGGTGGCAAGCACCAGCCAATGGACGTTACCCAACTGAAGAGGTTTCTCAGCACGGCTCCTTTGGTGGTAAGAGGAGTAGCAGAGACGCCCTTGACGATGACATTATAGCGGTCCAATGTGATGAAGACCATGCAGAAGATAGAACAGGTGCCAACAGTGGAACCAATGCACCCATAAACTTCGCATGCAAATGCACCCCAAACCCATGTCTGATAATAGCAATTAATGAGCAAGGGTGGGCACATGCAGAACATCATGAGGAAATCGGAAATGGCCAAGTTGACGACGAGTAGGTTGGCTGGAGTACGGAGGGCCTTAGTGTTCATGAAGACCCATATGACGATACTGTTGCCGCAGACAGACAGGGTGCCCATAACAAACATCCATAGTGCGAGCAGGCCATACCAGAGGGGGTTCATGGGAGGGTACTGGTACCAATGAGGATCCACCATGTGGAGGATTTCCGGGGCAGCCGAGTCAACGACCGTGTAGTTTCCATAAGGGTTGGTGGACGGGCCGCCGCTCGCGTAGTTGGATGGATTATCCCAATAACTCATCTGCAAAAAATAAAAATAATAAAGTATATGAAACAGAAATAATAAAATAATTCAAATAATAAAAATAATGTGCTTGTGTATGTTCGTGTTCTAGGTATTAAGTTCTATATACTGGAGCGAACACAAACACCTGTATAGTTGTAGGTTCTATTTACTGGACAAGAGATATGTACACAAGGGGAGTAGCGCTCCTCAACCTGTCTGCTGGTCAAATGCTCTCTAGGCGACGTATGGGAAGTGATACATTAACAGCTTCCATACGTCGCCAGGCACATTAATTAGGCATGTGGGACATTGATAAATACATTGCCACACGCTACTAGCTAGGCTGAATAAATAGTACATAAATGGAGCACATACATAATATACATAGCATAATATAAATACAGCATACAGAATATACATACACCTCCCTCCCCCCTATACGCTCATAGCAAAGTCTTGAGCGGACCTTTTCTTTTGGATCCGTTCTGAGTGTCGAGGGACTTGATCACTGGGAAGGGTATGGGACTCAACACTGGTGGCGGGGCCAGCAGAAGGCATTGTTACGGGGCGGAGAAAACGGCGGTTCCTCCACCACACACGACCACTGGGTAACTGCACCTGGTAGTCCCGTGACCTACCGAGACCCATGACTATGCCTACTTTGTCCCAACGTAGGGAGGTCGGGTCCTGAACACGGACTTGGGTGCCGACACTCAACCTGGGTAGAGAACGGGCGTGGTCGTTGTAGCGGGCGACGACGTCCTGAACACGTTCGGCGGCTCGGCGATCACAATCCTCTGTCTTGGCCTGCCACTCCTTGGAGAAGGATTGAGGGTGAGCAGGGACACAAGAACGAAGGGGGCGTCCATACAAAACCTGGGCAGGGGAGCGTCCGGTGTAGTTAGGTGTGTTGCGGAGTTCAAGAAGACCCCGGTCGAAGGCCTCGCAGTCAATATTCCCAGAAGGGGCCACCTTAAGGATGAGGTGCTTCAAGGATTTGACAGCAGCCTCAGCGTGGCCGTTGGACTGCGGGTAATGGGGCGATGACAACACATGCCGGACTCCCCATCGGTCAAGGAACACAGCAAAGTCCCGGCTTGTGAACTGAGGCCCTCCGTCGGTTCGCAGGCGTACAGGAACGCCCACGTCACGGAAGTAGTGGCGGAACTTGCTGATGGTGGCGGCAGACGTCGTGTCATTACCGCACTTGATGACAACTGGCCAACCAGAGAGACGGTCGGCGATAACAAGGAAGGACTTTCCTGACACAGAGAAAAAATCGGCCGACACAGACTCAAAGGGGCGGGTGGAGTTGTCGTCACTCATAAAGGGTTCCTGCTGCTGGCTGGGTTGTAATACTTGGCAGGGCTCACACGCACGGACAACATTGGAGATGTCGGAGTTGATGCCAGGCCAGAACACAGTCTGTCGTGCACGTCGTTTGGTGGCCTCAGCTCCACGGTGACTGTCGTGAAGGCGAGCTAAGACGTGGGGACGTGATGCAGCAGGGACAACTACACGTGCTCCGTACAGAACAAGGTCTCCTTCGCAGTAGAGTTCATCGCGGAGTTTCCAATACGGGAGCAGGGTGTTGTGAAGATCGTAGCGGTTGCTAGGAAATCCATTCCTCACACACTCGACGAGTCGGACGTAGGAAGGGTCATCTCGGGCCGCTGTTCGAAGGTCCTGCATTGCCTTGTCGTCATCTGGTGACAGGTCCGAACGAAGGGATTGGACGGCGTGTAGAGTGACCACAGTCCTGACGGAAAGAGCGAGATCGGCGTCGAGCACATGGTCTTCTGGAGTAGGGCGGCTGACAGGAGAGCGGGATAAGGCATCAGGGATGCAGAGCTCCTTACCAGCACGCCACACTGCTGTGAAGATGTACTCCAAGAGCTTCTCTTTCAGACGCTGGAGGCGAGGGTTCTCAACGGCGTCCAGCGTGTAGTGTTTGAGGATCGGGACAAGCGGGCGATGGTCGGTCACTAGGTGAAAGTGTTGCAGGCCTATGAGGTAAAACCTGCACTTGGACATCGCCCAAACCACAGCCAACAGCTCCAACTCAATAATGGCGTAGCGCGTCTCGGTATCAGAGAGGAAACGCGAGCCACACTGGACGAGCCGGAACTGCCCTCCACCATGATCCTGCAGTAGGGCGTATCCCACGCCGTACAAGCGTGAGGCATCTGTCTGCAGAACCGTCGGCAAGGCTGGGTCAAACGTGGCGAGGACAGGTGGACTAGACAGGGCCTGTTTCACTTGCCGGAAGGCCTTGTCGTGGTCGGGGGTCCACAGGAATGTCCTCTTGGGGCTCATCAGGGGGCGAAGTGGTTGGGCAGCTGCGGAGATGTCCGGCGAAAACTCTGCTAACTGGTTGACGGGACTGATGAAGGACCTCAAGTCGGTGAGGTTAGCAGGGGTGGGAAAATCCGTGATGGCGCGGACCTTTTCCGGGTCAGCTGCGATACCATTCCCTGAAAGGGTGTACCCACAAAAGTCCACTGAAGAGCTGGCCAGAACAAACTTGTCGGCATTAAGGGTAATGCCGTGCTTCCGGCACCTGTTGAGTACCTCGTAGATACGGCAGAGGTGATCCATATAATCCTCATCGTACACGAGTATGTCATCGACCACTTTCACGCAGTTTGCCAAACCTTGTAGAACCATGTCACCTCGAAGACAGAAAGCGTCTCCTGTAGCGGCGAATCCCATGGGGCCACGGCAATAACTGTAACGTCCATGCGGGATGATGAAAGTTGTGAGTGGTCGGTCTTCTTCGGCAAGCTCTATCTGCCAGTATCCACACAGGGCGTCCATCGTCGTGAAGAAGCACGCCTTCGGGTTCACACTGCGTATAGCTGCAAAGGGCGTGGGAGAAGGGTGCGCAGGACGAGACACCTGGCTGTTGAGCTTGGAGAGGTCAGTGGTGATCCAAACACCACCTTTGGGTTTTGCGACGACTACCATAGGGTGACACCATGGAGACGGGTCATCACCGGCTGGTGCAATAATTTCTTGGGCGACCATGGAGTCCAGCTTGTTTTTGACCGCCTCGCTGAAGGCCAGGGGGACCAGTCGAGGGGTGTAAACAGCGAAGGGCTTCGCGTCGTCCCTCAGGTGGATCCTCATGGGGGGACCTACCATCTTCTTGAGAGGCTTGGATTCCAGAGCGGACTTGGTCACCAGAACGTCGCTGAATTCCTTCAGGAAGTACTTCCGAGCATCCGAAGGAGAGGTGTCACTGGCAAGAGGCAGGGGCAGGGCGGCAGCAGGGTCGTTGCTGCTCCCTTCTTGCACCCTGTTGGCGTGTTTTACCTCGAGAATAGTTTTGGGGAAGTCCTGGGAGATGATGGCCAACTCTTGACAATGTCTGTAGGACAGCAAAGGAGTCGGGACACCGTTATGCACATCAATCCAGGCTTGACACGACCTGTTGCCAAAGGTGACTTGTGCTTGGAGTGAACCAAGGGCCGGGGTCATCTGTGAACCATCTGCCGTAAAGCGGAGATCCTCGGGGGGCGGTCCTAGATCACTTGGAGAGAGCCCCAAGCATTGCAAATGCTGGGGACCGATGACTGTAGCATCAGCGCCGGTGTCGGGCAACATCTGAAGACGGGATGACACACTGCCTTAGGTCACGATGACACTGATGTACTGGGGGACTTTGGTCCTGGGACACGGGGGAGAGCACACATTCCTAATATGGCTCGAGCGTTGTCCAGGGGTCGTCATGCTTCTGATTGGAAGACTGTGGGCGGCCCTCACTGGTGGAAAGGCGCTGAAGCTTCCGACGACGCTGTCCCTTGGGTTTGTTGGTAGGGCAACATTTGTCATAGTGGCCCAGACGACCGCACACATTGCACTGGACGCGTTTAGCTGGGCACCGTACTGTGAGTGACCAGTGGCCCTTACGGTCACAACTGTTGCAGGTAGACTCAGCAGCTGGACACACCTGTGTTCCGTGCTGCTTACCACAGTTGTTACAAAATGAACCGGGCGTGGGCGTGGTGGATGTAGGCGTAGGAGCAGACTTCTTGTCCTTCTTGTACCGGGACACAGCGCGTACAGCTGTAGGGGGAGCTCGGATGGCAGAGGTGGCACACCTGGCAGCCTCATAGGAGCGACATATCGTTAACACATCCTGAAGAGAAGAGGAAGAGTCGAGGGAGGTGAGGCGTTGGACAAGTTCCTCGTCCTTAACACCCATCAGGATTACCTGCTTCAACTGGGTCTCCTCGCACTGCTGGTGGTGGCCTAAGCATATATCTATCTCTTCCGAGGCTCTCTTGAGTCGTACATAAAAGGCGTCAAAAGTCTCGCCCTCCATCTGTCTGCAGCTAAACAATTCCCTCCTGCGCAGAGCTTCATTCTGCTGTCCTTTGATGTGCCGTTGTAGAATGTCCAGTACCTCCTCTACAGACAACGAAGAGGTCGGAGGTACCTGCAACGTATGTTCTAAGACACGCTGAGTTTCCAAGGACAGGCACATACGCAGCTGAATGAGCTGTTTAGGCTGTGACAAACTCTGGAGATCCACCATTGTAGCATAATCAGTCCATCGTCGCCGCCATTCACGAAAAGTCTGGAAATTCACATCAGGCTTCAAGATGGGCGGTGTTTGAGCTGCCGCTTTAGGTGGGGCTGGTGGGCGTGAAGAGAGCATTGATGAGGTATCTGAACCAGTCAGTACCGAGGCAGTGTTAGAGCCAGGGGCTTGGTTAACAGTGAGGCGAGATATCAAGGCTTCAAACCGTGCACTGTCTTCCAATCTCCGTTGGTGGTCTCTCTCTGCCTCTGCTTGTCTTCTGCGTTCGTCTGCCACACGTCTGTTAGCTTCATCCTCGCACCTTTCATCCCTCATGAACTTCATTAAAGCAATTATCTCTGGAGACAACGCTGAATATCGAGGTGAAGGGCTGCGCGATGTTGTGGTAGCTGGGGGGTCATGGTCAGCCTGGTCATCCATCTCTACGGAGCTATCATCCAACTGACTCATCCGGGCGTTGGCTCCACGATTGCGTAAGGCACGAGACATAACTACTTCATCTGTGTACTGTGTCCTAAATCAGTGTTGACCTGTCAGCCCGTCGTATCAACAAGATCTCAGACAAAAAATTAATTAAATACACAGATAAGTAGATTATATATATAAAATATATATAAGGGAATCGCCGCAGTCAGTGTGTTAGTACATGTATGTGTGTGTTCGCACGTCTGGGCGGGAGCGGTCTCCTCGAGCTAACCCCTGGACATGGCGAGAGGAGGATGCGAAAAACTTTACTCCTTACAAATGCCCAGAACATGCCGTGTACCTTGGGAATCCTTTAGAACAAGGTCACACATTTATGGCACGAAACACACAATGCACTAAACACTGCACAGAAAATCACTGTCACTGATACTGCTCAAAGTTGCTAAAAATTCTTCGAGGAGACGGCCATTAGCGGTGGTTGACACAGCAGGGGTCCATAAGCCGGCTTTTCACAAACTTTGCACTTCACTCGTAATTATCCAGTAAAACTAGACACTGCGCCATGTTCGTGTTCTAGGTATTAAGTTCTATATACTGGAGCGAACACAAACACCTGTATAGTTGTAGGTTCTATTTACTGGACAAGAGATATGTACACAAGGGGATTAGCGCTCCTCAACCTGTCTGCTGGTCAACTGCTATCTAGGCGACGTATGGGAAGTGATACATTAACAGCTTCCATACGTCGCCAGGCACATTAATTAGGCATGTGGGACATTGATAAATACATTGCCACACGCTACTAGTTAGGCTGAATAAATAGTACATAAATGGAGCACATACATAATATACATAGCATAATATAAATACAGCATACAGAATATACATACAGTGTACAGTACAGTATATACTAAATATGGAAATATATTAAACATAATAAATTACTGGCTGAAGAGTAAGCATAATTAAGTAAGTAATGCTTTGTAATTTATCGTTAATCCATCATAAAGAAAATTATATCCTGACTGCATAAGAAAGACCCAATATTATTGTAGGTTATTCCCGGGTCTTGGTTTTTTTTAATCGAAGACGCTGCCTAACAATAAGAATGCTGGACATATGTTGAAATTAATATGAAAGCAAAATTAATAAGTATAGCTAATTATATCAGGTACAATACATTAAAAATATCAAAATTACATCACACGTCCAAATTATGTGATTGCATTTTTTCCACACATAAAATGCCGTCAAAGAACTAATATGATTCTTGAACTCTACTGCTTATTGGATGTCTGTGGTAACTGGACTTGCTATGATATAAATCGTAACAAGACTAAGATTATGACCTGCAATGTAAAAGGATGTTGTACATTTTTATTTTATACTCTTGAAAACGTGTAAAGTATAAAACAGTGATGGGTGGACAGAATAATTACAGTGACTCATCTGCATGGTATACATCAAATTAGTTTTGAATGTCACTAGTCAAAATACATGACAAGTGAAAAGCATAGAGGCCTTAATGTCATCAAAAGTCTATAAATAATTCTTAAAGTGGAGTTGTTGGTAGTTGGTCACTGTCTTATATATACAGTATACTATTTAAAGAATACGTATGTGATATGAGAGAGAAACTATAAGTATCTTGAGTATTGTCTTGTTTAATATGAAACTGGCGTGTTGGAGTTATCAAGAACCGAAAACAAAAACTGTATGATGGTAAGGCAAGAAATTACTTTGAGAGAAACTGTATTGATTGTGCCTTACTGATTAAATAATAGTTACTTTTATCTAAGAACAACGTGCTGGCGATCAAATATATTGACCAAAACATTAAGAGACTTTATAGAACTTTAATACACATAGACTCGAAACTTTGACGATGGCGAGCACAAATATATTTTTGTTTTTTAAATTACAAAAATAATGTAAATGATACAGATAAAAGTGGGAAAAATTATGTTAAATATAATATGAGACCAAATACAGGTTAAAGTTACCGAGAATAACAACAATATCTGTGTTATTGTCTTAGAGTTAGTGAAACATTTACTGCCTTTATTGTTCAGGTATGAGGACCATTATTATCGTGTAGTCCATTTGATCTCATGTATGGTGTGTGTGTGTGTGTGTGTGTGTGTGTGTGTAAGTTGTCTGTATGTGTGTGTGTGTGTGTTGTCTGTGTATGTGTGTGTGTGTGTGTGTGTGTGTGTGTGTGTGTGTGTGTGTGTGTGTTGTCTGTATGTGTGTGTGTGTGTGTGTGTGTGTTGTCTGTATGTGTGTGTGTGTGTGTGTGTGTGTGTGTGTGTGTTGTCTGTATGTGTGTGTGTGTGTGTGTGTGTGTAAGTTGTCTATGTGTGTGTGTGTGTGTGTGTAAGTTGTCTATGTGTGTGTGTGTGTGTGTAAGTTGTCTATGTGTGTGTGTGTGTGTGTGTGTGTGTGTGTTCAAGGCTGAAATTATATTAATTTTCATATTAAGGAAATACAATTAAGAAAAGCAATAGTGAGTAACAAAAACAGTAAAACCATTGAAAACATGGGAGAAGTACAAAAGGGAGAGACAGTAACATTATTTCTCTTTAATACACGAAAATATTAATTAATTTTAATATATAGTGAAATTACAAATGGGTCTTTAACGTGCATTAAAGTACATTGTAAAGTATAAAACAATGATCGGTGGACAAAATAATTACAATGACTCATATGTAAAGTAACTCGTTCAGAACTGAGTGAACTGGGCACGAGCCAGTGACCATTAGTGCATGAAGCGAACCCAAAATATACAATTCTCTTTTGATTTTGGAATATTTTGTAATTATCTATGACGTAATTTTATGATTTATTATTATCAATAACATATCAACCTTAAGAGCAACTAACGACTGTATACATTATTACTGTTATTTTGTAATTTAATATAACTATAACTTATGTGATGTTAAATTCCAGGTTGCATAAGACGGTGATTAATGGGAAACAAGCGTCACACAATTAAAGAATGATCAGAGTACCGTCTTCATATCTGAGGGTTGGCGACCTCAGCCCTCCACTTTAAACGTTCTCGGGTTGACTTACCAATCCTCTAAGGTTTTGTATCTCTTTGGGATCCCTGTTTCATTTTCATTCATCCATCACAGTCCCTGTCTTCAGGCCCTCAACTTTGCTCATTAATATTTCTGTTATTATTCCCTCATCCCTAACTGTACGACCAAAGTATCTCGTTTTTCTTTTTCTTTTGCTTATCTTAGTATTTCTTTATTTTTTTTCCTGTCCGTGTAGCTTATTCTTAACATTCACCTATAACGCCACATTTCAAAGGCCTCCAACTTCTTTCTGGAATCTACTGAAAGTGTTACGCTTCTGACCCATACATCAGTCCTTGCCATACAAAGCCTTTCAGCAGCCTTTTTCTCAAATTGAAGTTAATGTCCTTTTCATTAGGTCTTATATTATTAAATGCTATCTTCACTTGCCCTATTCTTGTTTTGATTTCTTCCATATATCTACCGCCTCAGGTAATGTTATATCCCAAATACATAAAATATTCCACTTGCTTAAGTTCCCTGTTGTCTACCATAATTTTTATTTTTGGATTTATTTCCAATTTGGAAACATCCATTATTTTCGTCTTTACAGCATTAACTCTTAAACCATATGTTTAATCTTTTTCTATTAATCAGTTAACGATTTTTTGTAATGCCTCTTCACTATCTGTGATATGAGCAGTATCATCTGCATAGCGTATATTTGATATTACTTTACCATTGACTTAAAGTTCATCATTATCACTCTTAATATCTCTCATTAAAAATTCTGAATATATATTATACACTGTTGGAGATAAAACACAGTCTTGTCTTAATCTCTGTCTAACGGTGAACCAATTAGTAAGTTCATTATTTACTAACACTGCAGCTTCCTGTTGTCAGTAAAAATTCTTTAAAATTATAATATTTCCTTCATTAATGCCTATTTTGTTCAAGATCTCTAAGTTTATTGTGTTTTACCTTATCAAAACCCTTTTCAAAGTCAACAAAGCAGATGAACAAATTTCTTTATACCCCCCAAGCCCTTTCACTCAAAATTCTCAAACCAAACATGGGTTCTCTAGTTCCTTTTCCCCTTCTAAATCCGGTTTGCTCTTCAGATAACTCACTATCTATTCAAAATTTTATCCTACTTAAAATAAAGTTTAAAATAATACTTTACAGGCATGACTTATTATACTTATTGTTCTAAACTGGGTGCACTCTATATAGCTTTTGGCTTTTTTAGGTAATAATCCAAATACTGTATTGACTTTTTTTAAAACACTGAGAAGGTCTCTTTTGAAGTACATTGAATTACATATTTTAGTAAAACATTTTATCCCATTCTTGCCCATTTGTTTTAAAAATTTTGCTGGAAGCTGATCAACCCCACAAACTTTAACATTTTTAATTTTGCTCACAGCTGCCTCAACTTCTGTTTCCACAACTAGCATTTCGATTCTTATTTCCTTTTCGTTTCTGTCCTCTACTTCCTTCTTTACCTCTACTCTATCCTTCTTTACCTCTACTCTATCCTTCTTTACCTCTACTCTCCTTCTTTACCTCTACTCTATCCTTCTTTACCTCTACTCTATCCTTCGTTACCTCTACTTCCTTCTTTACCTCTACTCTATCCTTCTTTACCTCTACTCTATCCTTCTTTACCTCTACTCTATCCTTCTTTACCTCTACTCTATCCTTCTTTACCTCTACTCTATCCTTCGTTACCTCTACTCTATCCTTCTTTACCTCTACTTCCTTCTTTACCTCTACTCTATCCTTCTTTACCTCTACTCTATCCTTCGTTACCTCTACTCTATCCTTCTTTACCTCTACTCTATCCTTCTTTACCTCTACTCTATCCTTCGTTACCTCTTGCTCTATCCTTCTTTACCTCTACTCTATCCTTCTTTTACCTCCTACTCTATCCTTCTTTACCTCTACTCTATCCTTCTTTACCTCCTACTCTATCCTTCGTTACCTCTACTCTATCCTTCTTTTACCTCTACTCTATCCTTCTTTACCTCTACTCTATCCTTCTTTACCTCTACTCTATCCTTCGTTACCTCCTACTTCCTTCTTTACCTCTACTCTATCCTTCTTTACCTCTACTCTATCCTTCTTTACCTCTACTCTCCTTCTTTACCTCTACTCTATCCTTCTTTACCTCTACTCTATCCTTCGTTACCTCTACTTCCTTCTTTACCTCTACTCTATCCTTCTTTACCTCTACTCTATCCTTCTTTACCTCTACTCTATCCTTCTTTACCTCTACTCTATCCTTCTTTACCTCCTCTCTATCCTTTTTACCTCTACTCTATCCTTTTACCTCTACTCTGTCCTTCTTTACCTCCTGCTTCATATTTTGCCTCTATATATCCTTCTTTACCTCTACTCTATCCTTTTTTACCTCTACTCTATCCTTCTTTACCTCTACTTCCTTCTTTACCTCTACTCTATCCTTCTTTACCTCTACTCTGTCCTTCTTTACCTCTACTCTATCCTTCTTTACCTCTACTTCCTTCTTTACCTCTACTCTATCCTTCTTTACCTCTACTCTATCCTTCTTTACCTCTACTCTAACCTTCGTTACCTCTACTCTATCCTTCTTTACCTCTAATCTATCCTTCTTTACCTCTACTCTATCCTTTTTTACCTCTACTCTACCCTTCTTTACCTCTACTCTATCCTTCTTTACCTCTACACTATCCTTCGTTACCTCTACTCTATCCTTCTTTACCTCTACTCTATCCTTCGTTACCTCTACTCTATCCTTCTTTACCTCTAATCTATCCTTCTTTACCTCTACTCTATCCTTCTTTACCTCTAATCTATCCTTCTTTACCTCTACTCTATCCTTTTTACCTCTACTCTATCCTTCTTTACCTCTACTCTATCCTTCTTTACCTCTACTCTATCCTTCTTTACCTCCTACTCTATCCTTCTTTACCTCTACTCTATCCTTCTTTACCTCTCTATCCTTCTTTAGCTCTACTCTATCCTTCTTTACCTCTCTCTATCCTTCTTTACCTCTACTCTATCCTTCTTTAGCTCTCTCTTCTACCTCTACCTCTACTCTATCCTTCTTTACCTCTACTCTATCCTTCTTCCTCTACTCTATCCTTTACCTCTACTCTATCCTTCTTTACCTCTACTCTATCCTTCTTTACCTCTACTCTCCTTCTTTACCTCTACTCTATCCTTCTTTACCTCTACTCTATCCTTCTTTACCTCTACTCTATCCTTCTTTACCTCTACTTCCTTCTTTACCTCTACTCTATCCTTCTTTACCTCTACTCTATCCTTCTTTACCTCTACTCTATCCTTCTTTACCTCTACTTCCTTCTTTACCTCTACTCTATCCTTCGTTACCTCTACTCTATCCTTCTTTACCTCTACTCTATCCTTCTTTACCTCTACTCTATCCTTCTTTACCTCTACTCTATCCTTCTTTACCTCTACTCTATCCTTCTTCTACGTACTCTGCCCATTTATCTTTTACTTATTCTGTCTCAAATAGGATCTTATTGTCTTTGCTTTTATTAGTCCCACCCCATTTATTTTTTATTTTTGGTTCATTTCGTTAATCTTAGTCATCATCTTCAATCTCCTTGTAATTCCTTTCTACATCACCTTTCTTGTCCTGGCTGCATTCCCTTTGAATTTCTTAGCTGTTATTAAACAGTATAAAGATAGTTTGCAAGGGAAGAATACTGTCTTAATAATTCAATGTTCCTTATACATTTTAAAAGCTATTTATTTCCTTTTCTTACTATTGGAGGTTCACATCCGTCTATTAATAAGAGTAACTCACCTTGGCGATGTGTTGTAGTGGGGAGAACTCGAGTGTCGTTTAGTCGAGAGTACAGCTGCTGCTGCCGTCTGCTGGAGACAGACCAGGGTGCAAGGTCTTATGTACCCCTCACGCCTTCCACATGATGGGGCTAAGACTAGGAACTGAATCCTGACAAAAATGGGGTAACAAATTTGTTTCGGTTCAGTTGGGTTGAGTTAGGCTTACTTTTAGCCAGATTTTATATATATTTATGTAAATTTTATTTGTTAAATAATAGTTTAATAATGAATAATGCCAGGGAAACCAGAAACATCTTGAGGTAGAGTTGTATGATACACAGCAGAGTCTAAGGGACAAAGTTCTACAATTATATGTATATATATTCATAAAAATATAATATAGGATTTAACACTGTTTATGAAACACGAATAATATATCAACAAATATAAACTCACGGTGAAAACGCAGCACTCTTTAAGGGGTGACCCTTGCTTTATCCAGACATTGTTGATGAAGTTTTCCATCATAATTTATGTTAAGCGTTAAATATACTGCAGCTAGAGAGGTGGAACGCTCGTATCGCTCATATTAGATTCAACTTGTATTTATAGTGTGTAAATGATGTGAATTTCCTCTATACACACAAGGAAACGTTGGCCTTCCATAAAAAAAGGTATTAAACAAATTATCAAACCTGTGATTTCTAATATTTCCAAAGTCGAAACTACTCTATCTCCTTGGTGAACTCTATATTGCCGTACAGTCAATCTAGTTACTTTATCAAGACTGTAAATAATGTATTCTATCGTCAGAAAATAACACTGGAATACTATTTGGTAGCCAAAGTACCCAGATGGTCATGGGTTACAGGAATGGTTTTTACCTTTTACAATAATATATTTTCCCTCTACTAATAAAGTGGTGTTTGTTTTTCTACTTGTGAATAATACAGCTTGAAACGATGTGGTTTTGTTAGGTTCAGATTGGTTAGATTTGGTTCGGTTACGTTAGGATTGGTTAGGTTTGGTTAAGTTTGATTTGGTTAGGCTAGGTCAAATTCGGTTAGCTTTGGTTAGTTTAGGTTTGTTTGGTTTGGTTAGGCTAAATTAGGTTGGGTTTGGTTAGTTTTGGTTTGGTTAGGTTATGTTTGGTTTGGTTAGTTTAAGTTTTGTTAGGTTAGGCTAGGTTTGATTAGATTAGGTTTGGTTAAGATAGGTTGGATTAGGTTAGGTTAGGTTTGATTAGGTTAGGTTTGGTTAAGTTAGGTTTGATTAGATCAGGTTTGGTTAAGTTAGGTTGGATTAGGTTAGGTTACGTTTGATAAGATTAGGTTTGGTTAAGTTTGGTTGGATTAGGTTAGATTGTGTTGGGTTAGATATAGTTAGGTTATGTCAAGATAGTTTTATTTAGACCATAAACCCAACCTAACCTAATCTAACTTAACCCAAAGTAACCCAACCCAGCCCAGCCTAAACTAACCCAGTTCAACCCAAACTAACCCATCTCTGTCCAACCAAACCCAACCCAACCCAACCCTGTCCAACCCAGACTAATCCAACCCATTCCAATCCAACCTAAACTATACCAAATTATTATTTTTTTTGGGTGGTAGGAAAGATATTCTTCCTGAACACACACACACACACACACATACACACACACACACACACACACACACACACACACACACACACACACACACACACACACACACACACACACAGGCTCTTTTATGATAATATGTGTTCTTTATATCTTCTGTCTCTGCTGCTTATTGTATGCATTTCCATCTCCTAATACACCAAGTGCACGGTATTTATTTTGTTTTGTTTTTTATCCTATTTTACTTGTTTAATACAGCTGGAAGCTCTTAGCTTTTTATCAAACCAGAAGCCTACAAAACTGAAAATTTTAAAAGCTTTAGAAAAAATTAATTTATAGCAAAACTTATTTATCCACATTGTAATTATCATAGACTAACCTAAATAGAATTACTTCCTATGAAAATAGAACAATCCATGCTGAATACATTGACAAATAATTATTTTTTTTTATCCAAATGAAAAAAATAATATCGAGGTGTACACCACAAGGATCCCTCAGTAGGCAAACAATGCTGCAGGAATCTAGGTATCATAACCTTGGAGCTACACTGCAAGATACGTAACATGGGAAGAACTTACAAAGCACTTAACCACATCTGTAGACAAGATTCGGTTACTGGTCTTAGCCCCATCATGTGGAAGACGTGAGGGGTACATAAGACCATGCACCCTGGTCAGTCTCCAGCAGACGGCAGCAGCAGCTGTACTCTCGACTAAACGGCACTCGAGTTCTCCCCACTACAACACATCGCCAAGGTGAGTTACTCTTATTAATAGACGGATGTGAACCTCCAATAGTAAGAAAAGGAAATAAATAGCTTTTAAAACGTATAAGGAACATTGAATTATTAAGACAGTATTCTTCCCTTGCAAACTATCTTCATGCTCTTTAGTAACTGAAATGTATCATTCTTTAATTTTATGAGGTTTCATTCTCATTTAAACTCTGTCTTAAGTAACCTTAAATTTAACATCATGTAAGTTATATTTATATTAAATTACGAAAGACTAATAATATACCCAAAGTCGTTAATCGCTCTTGAAGTTGATATATTATTAATAATAATAAATCATAATATTACGTCAAAAATAATTCCCAAATCAAAGACGAATAACTGAAATTAACACAGAGAATTGTATATTTTGGGTTCACTTCATTTACTAATGGTCACTGGCTCGTGCCCAGTTCACTCAGTTCTGAACGAGTATCCTATTTTACATATGAGTCACTGTAATTATTTTGTCCACCGATCAGTGTTTTACCTTTACACATTTCCAAGAGCATAAAATATAAACTTACCACATCATATCAAGCCCAGTTACCACAGACATCCAATAAGCTGTAGAACTCAATAATCATATTATTTCTTTGTTTATTGTGTGTAACGTTCACTAACTATATCTGGCAGCATTTTATGTATTAAAAAATTAATCACATACAGTATCTTGGACGTATAATTTTGGTCTTTGTAATGTACTTGATATATTTAGCTTCTTTAGTCATTTTACTTACTAGTTTCAACACATGTCCTACATTCTTATCATTGTTTTAATTTTTATTTATTTATTCATTTTATCGCCTAAACTTAAGTTACATAATGCAGAAATGGTTTTATGACAATAAAAGTTCTTCACTCATAGTTTTACCAGCGTCTTCGAAAAAAAGAACAAGACGCTAGAATAACCTACAATAATATTCGGCCTTTCTTATGCAATTAGGTTATAATTTTCTGGCTCTGTCATCAACAACGGTAAATTACAAGACATTACTTATTTAAATATCTTTACTCTCCCGCCAGTATTTTTTTTAATTTAGCATATACTGCACACATACACACTATTATTATAATTATTTTATTATTTCTGTTTCATATACGTTAATCATTATTTTTATTTTTTTGTAGATGAGTTATTGGGATAATCCATCCGACTACGCGAGCGGCGGCCCGTCCACCAACCCTTATGGAAACTACACGGTCGTTGACTCGGCTGCCCCGGAAATCCTCCACATGGTGGATCCTCATTGGTACCAGTACCCTCCCATGAACCCCCTCTGGTATGGCCTGCTCGCACTATGGATGTTTGTTATGGGCACCCTGTCTGTCTGCGGCAACAGTATCGTCATCTGGGTCTTCATGACCACTAAGGCCCTCCGTACTCCAGCCAACCTACTCGTCGTCAACTTGGCCATTTCCGATTTCTTCATGATGTTCTGCATGTGCCCACCCTTGCTCATTAATTGCTATTATCAGACATGGGTTTGGGGTGCATTTGCATGCGAAGTTTATGGGTGCATTGGTTCCACTGTTGGCACCTGTTCTATCTTCTGCATGGTCTTCATCACATTGGACCGCTATAATGTCATCGTCAAGGGCGTCTCTGCTACTCCTCTTACCACTAATGGAGCCATGCTGAGAAACCTCTTCAGTTGGGTAACGTCCATTGGCTGGTGCTTGCCACCATTTTTTGGCTTTAATGCTTACGTCCCCGAAGGCAACTTGATTGCTTGCGGCACTGACTATCTCAAAGAGTCACTCCCTTATCACCTGTACCTTTACTTATATTCCGTATGGTGTTACTTCCTTCCTCTCGTTATCATCGTTTATTGCTACACCTACATCGTCGCAGCTGTCTCTGCTCACGAAAGACAGATGCGTGAACAGGCTAAGAAGATGGGTGTCAAGTCTCTCAGGAGTGAAGAAACAAAGAAGACCTCTAATGAGTGCCGTCTGGCCAAGGTTGCTCTGACGACAGTGTCCCTGTGGTTCATCGCGTGGACCCCATACCTTATCATCAACTGGGCTGGCATGATCAACAAGCCTTCTGTGAGTCCTCTCCTAACCATCTGGGGATCCGTCTTCGCTAAGGCTAACGCCGTCTACAACCCCATTGTGTACGCCATCAGCCACCCTAAGTACCGAGCTGCCCTGGAGAAGAAGCTGCCCTGCTTGTCCTGCGCAACGGAAGGTCGTGAGTCTCAGGAAGACACAACTTCCACTGCCACTACGAACGAAAAGTCAGAAAGTGCTTAAGAGACCTTCGGTTTTTCAAACGAACGTTATGATACGATTTATGAATCCTTAATTCTTACAGCTGTATGTACCTTTTAAAATATCCAAGCAATTAAAGAATTAAATTGTTTATTTTACCTTTTGTTAACAATGGTTGAAAATATAACCATATTCAGAGACATATAAACGTGAAATGAATGGAGAGAAATATGTAAATATTATATACAAATACAAGAAACTAAGTAAGTTACATGATGGGGATAAAATAATATGAGTAATGACAACAGGTAAAGAAAATAAGTCTTACTTCTTTCTTTCATCATTAACCGGACACACACACACATGAATTGGGATACCTGGCATTGCCCAAGTTTATTTCTCAAGAAGTAAAATTAACGCGGACGGATGCCTGTGTTCGTCCATGGGCTAAAATTAAGTGCATATGCAAAAGAAAATTATGTCGAATTCTATCTCTGTGTTAAAAACTATGGCTTTCACGGGGGAATCCACTTTTAGGTGGGGTTCAACCCTGCCCCTGCCCCTCCCCCGATTTGGACGCTCGTTAACATTCTCGGGGCTATTTACAAAAACATACTAAATTTCAGCTATCTTAAAACTTGTCTCCTTGGTTTCTTTCCACCACCTATATTTTCATTTGTCTTAAAACCACTAAAAAATCTATTTTTTTTTTATTAAGAGGCTTTCACCTTTTTGGGTGGGAAGCAGATCACTTAGACCAACCTCCAAAATTCCACCTTGGTGACCCTTCCTTGAGACTGGACAAGTGAAGTCAAGAAAGAAAATAAACTACCGGTATAGTTTGTAGTTCTGGGGTTCTTGACACACCTTACCAAATTTCCTCTCTTTATCCTTAAAACTGTAGTTATGCATAGTAAACATCCGCACAAACACACTAGTGTGTGTATATATATATATATATATATATATATATATATATATATATATATATATATATATATATATATATATATATATATATATATTAAGAGTGAGAGAGACAGAGAGATGAATTAAGTCAAAAAGATTTTAATTAAAATTATCTGAACCCCTTCCTATATGCTTATTTTATCATATATGTTTCATGGAATTAATTATTTAGATTATACTTAAAACGTAACCGTAAACTTAGTTGCTTTCCTTTGCTGATGACACAAAAGGCCTGTCATGATTATAAAAATAGGTGAATTAAACGGCATATTTAATGCAAGGATATATTAAAGCGTTACAGGAGAAGGAATCAAGAAATCATGTGTCTTGTGATCAAATTAGTTTGATGACCTGAGATATTTAAGCACTCTCAGATTTCTCGTTGGTGACAGTGGAGGCAGATTCAGAATGGTTATCACGACCTTCAGTAGCGCAGGACAAGAATGGCAGCTTCTTCTCCAGGGCAGCTCGGTACTTGGGATGGCTGATGGCGTAAACGATGGGGTTGTAGACAGCGTTGGCCTTGGCAAATACGGAGCCCCAGATGGAGAAAAGAGGAGTCACGTGGGACTTGTTGATCATGCCAGCGTAGTTGATGATGAGGTAAGGGGTCCAGGCCATGAACCACAGGGACACTGTCATCAGAGCAACCTTAGCCAGACGGCACTCAGCAGAGGTCTTCTGTGCTTCTTCACTCCTGAGAGACTTGACACCCATCTTCTTAGCCTGTTCACGCATCTGGTTTTCATGAGCAGCGACAGCCTTGACGATGAAGGTGTAGCTGTACACGATCACGATGAGAGGAACAAAGTAAACCCACACGGAGTAGATGTAGAGGTAGCTGTGGGAGAAGACATCTTCAGTGAGGTAATCAGTACCACAAGCAGTCATGTTGCCCTCAGGCACGTAGCGGTTCCAGCCGAAGAAGGGAGGCAGGCACCAGGCAAAGGCGAATGTCCAAGTGAAGAAAATCCTGAGCATGGCTCCCTTGGAGTTTAGAGGCTCAGCAGCGACACCCTTGACAATGACATTGTAGCGGTCATATGTGATCCACAGCATGGTCCAGATAGACACACAGCCGAAGAGTGAACCGAAGAAGGCGTACAGTTCACAGAAGGTGGCACTGAGTATCCATGTCTGCCAGTAACAATTGATGACCATGGGTGGGAACATAGTCAGCATCATGAGGAAGTCAGAAACAGCCAGGTTGACGACGAGGAGGTTAGCTGGGCTTCGGAGAGACTTTGTGGCCATGAAGACCCAGATGACGACAAAGTTGCCGAAGACGGACAGAGTGCCCATAACAACCATCCAGAAACCGACCAGGCCGTACCACAGGGGGTTCATGGGAGGGAACTGGTACCAATGAGGATCCACCATATGGAGGATTTCTTTGGGTACAGTGTCGACCACTGTGTAGTTCCCATAAGGGTTGGTGGAGGGAAGGCTGTTGGAGACCATGTTGGCCGGATTGTCCCAGTAAGACATCTAGAAAAAGAGAGAAAAAATATTAAATATATATAGTTGTTGCTATAACTAAATTAAGGGGAAACCAGGAGATGAAGACAAAAATTGTGGATTTGTGAAAAGGAAATGGATTAAATTGGAAAAGATTTCTGTAATGACTGTAATACGAATATGCTACTATTTCTGAAAGATCTAAGAACTGAAGAAAAATTTAGCTTCGGTGAATTGGAAAACTTAGATGCTATTGTTTTAGAGAACTTTGAAAGGGCTGTTGGGCTTATGTACTGAATATCTCGACTTATGTAGATGATTTTGAAAGCATCATAACTTATACAAGGTTTGAAATATTGCAGAATAGATGAATATGATGATTTGAAGAATATTGCACTTGTAATTTTTTATGAAATGAATTCTCGTGTTTGTAAGTAATTTGTCAAATGTCAACGTCAAGATTTCTCATAGTAAGTTATGAAGATGACTTGTGATTTTCCTTCATCAAAAAGAAAATTGTTTCCTCTCTGGGCTATACCAGTCATATTAAAAGATTCGTGAAAAGCAATGTTGTAGTTTTGAAGTAATTTTATCGACCACATTCGAACTTCATTAATAAATGAAACTCACCTTGTCAATGGATTTTAGGGCTGAAGAATTTCTTAAAGAACTACTTCAGACACCTGGAGTTCCTGTGATATGGTTGGTTGGCACTGGCGGACTGCCTGTGACTCCTTCGGTTGTCGCTTCTCTTAAGTACCCCTAGCAGCTTGCCTGTGACGTTCCTTAAATCCGCTAAACGAATAACTCATCTTGATTACGCACGAGAAACCGCTCAAGTACTGTCTTATATTTTCTGTACATCTCAGGGGACAGCTAATTACTACCGGTAACAAAAACGTTATTGTACTCAGAATGCACCTGAGCACACAACACACACAAGTCACCAGCTTCCTTCTCCGCCACAAAGGTAAATTAGACCAAAATATAACGTGCAATGTGAACAGTTGTTTTATTTACTAAGAATTTCAATGATGGTCGATTAATGGAAGAAGTAATCGACCACTACCTGTTGTGACCCCATACAATATTATGTCAAACATAGATCAGGAAGTGATTTGTAACTACTGTATACTTAATAACTTCACATTCTGTTTCGTACAATAACAAAAAATAAAATTCTTAAGTCCTCCTTCTGTACCTTCTTCTATATAGTGTTTTAATGTCTCGGAAATTTCCTTATACATAATATTAAGTATGAATCTGTAGTTCATCAAGAGTGTAATTTACAGTTATTTTGTTAGCTTTATTGTATTTAGTTTGGTTAGCTGTGGGATTTGGCCATCATGTACTGGTATTGTAGAGACTTATTTATATTCTACGACACTAATAATGATACAGGAAAACAATATTTAAGACTTTCCTCACTCAACACAACAGTTCATGGCTCTCTTACCTTGTTTACATAACTGTGACTCACTAATTACTTTATGACTCATTGTTTACATTTACTGACTCACTGATCACACACTATGATTCACTATTCACAGTACTATGACTCAGCCATCGTGACAAAAGACAAACAAATAAGTGTTCTGATGCCTGACATAATAATTATGTGGCTTTACAATAACAAACAGACTTGATAATATAATTTATAAGTACATTTAGTTCTACTGTACATAGTATACATAATTTTATGTATATAAGATTAAGTTTAAATGATAGAATTGGTAGATATTTATCATACACATAAGTATAGTTGAATTGCTATGTCAAAAGATGTCTGTATAAATATGAGTATTTTTGTTTGTTTGTTTACAGTTATCAAAAGTGTTTAACTGTTTGTTATAATCTTCACGTAAAGAAAACAGTAATTATCAACTTAAATACTAATGTCAAGAGTACAATACAAAAGTCACAGATCATAATGGTGTGATTATTTTCATGCTTAAAACCTATTGGCGACTTCATCATGTTTTCATTATTCTTTGTTTATTTTATGAAGAGTTAAGAAATAAAGACTAAGTCAATCATATTCCTGTTTGTGTGTGTGTGAGTGAGTGAGTGAGTGAGTGTGTGGTTCTTAACATTATACATCCTTCTCACGTTAAAGATGAAGGGTACATTCTGAAGCTCAACCGAGAAAACGTGGTGTAGCTACATAAATTATACTGTGGATGAGTGTCGGTTCATCACGTTAGCTTAATATTCACAAATATCATTTTTTTTTTGTGTGTGAAGAAGAAAAATGAAACGAGCGACAGTAGATTATTTTGATCACCTTAAGAATATTTCCCCACATTTTATATCACCTAAAGATTAACCACCCTGGGGGAATGAGGTTAGGGTGGTTAAACTTAAGGTGAAATAAGCTGAAGGGGAGAGTTTTTATTTTCTTTTTATATTATGAGAAGAATCTACAGATATGTAAAACGGAAATGGAAGAGACAATGACAGGAAGCGACTGGCTACCTGTATAACGAGATAATGACTGCATGTTTACGTGGGACTTTCCTAACAGGTGTTCTAGCCCTCGTGTTTGGCAGTGTGACGCGAATCAAGAATGATACTAAAGCTACAGGGGATATAAGTTGAAATTTATTAAAGTTGAATTTTGAAGTTTAAATAAATTAAAGAATAATGACTTAAATACAGAGACCAAGGAGAAATACAGAAATACAGGAGAAAGTTGATAAGAAGTAATAAACGATAGTCGCGTGGAAGGTAATGTTAACACAGCAATGAATTTTGTCAAAGAAATAATGTATTTGGTAATTTATAGGGAAGATGATCAACATTCCCGAGAGGTGGTGTGGTATGGCAGAGTTGTCTGGAGTATATTTTATTAAGGTTGTACACGGAGAATGGATAATACCTTTAAAGACAAGATCAGTTAACAGTTTACTGTATAAAGATTACACCAACAGTATATACACTGTATATACAGTATACGAGTATATATTACCGCCATCCAACAGTCTGGCAGCTTATATGTCTGGATAAGCGCTGCCTATGACGGTCTTACCGCCGAAAGAGGCGGTCCAGGTCTGGATTTTAAACTTTTTGCCGGCCAGCTGGACACTGCATTTAGAGTCTGGTTTTGCCAGGAAGCACAGGGTGTAGAGAGCCATTTCCAGTTCAGGTGTTGTGCCAACGAACAGTGAGCCCACAGGCTTCTGTTCATTCAGCCAGTCGAAGCGTAACTTGATGATCTGACCCTGGCGATGACTTAAAGTGTTAACACAACTCGTTCAGAATACTGTACCAGCTGGCTTTAACTACAGGAACAATATATCAACACACTTACGGTCAAAACAATTAATCAAACTAGCAAAGCTTTTAATGACACGAACTAAAGTTCAAATTGTGTTCAAAGTAAGCAAAATATCTTTTTTAAACCGACAACTAACATTACAGTGCTTTACGAATTTAATCTGGCAAAAATAAATCGAAAAAAATTTCAGAAATATACTTCTAACTTCTCATGAAAACTGATAAAAAGCCTCATGTTGTTTGATGCTGGAAATATCACTTACTTTTCCGTTCAGATCAATAGCCTTCATATAACCTTTGTAATTAAGGTCACCATCCACTTCCTCATGCCTGAAGTTGAGCCAATTGTGAAAACCTGAGACCTTTCCTCCCTTCAGCTCCCCAACAAATACGTGTTCGAAACCAGAGGATCCAGGTTGTCGTCCTCCTCGCTTGTATAATGTGAACCATATATCCTTCAGTGTTGAACGTAATCCACTGGTGATCAACCCTGGAGAATATAACTCATGAATATCCTATATCTATGTTATACCTTAAAGTGCATTGAACATTCTTTTGTGTGTGTGTCATTTCAGACATGTCTCACTTAGAATATTTAAACACATTGAACATATTTCTATTCGTGTGTTTCAGATATTGAATGTTTAAGTTTTACCCTTTTGCTGGAGGAAGGTCTCTAGTCTGGCCATCAGGGGGGCTCTCATGATGGCGTCCAGGAAGCTATTCTCTTCAGATTGTTCTGCAGAAGTCCGATCTTCACGTCTGTTGACCTGAGGTTCATAGTTGTCCAGGAGTTGCTGCATTAATACCACTGTGGGGTTGTTCATTGTGCTTCTGGGTACATTGGCGATCAACCTGTGAGTGATAGTGAAAAATAAATTATCTTTCTCGTCCTATTACAAACATGTTGTTTACAATATTTTAAAGTAGCAGTAATAACATGGCATCTCTTACGGGTTGCTGGCTGAATCTCCATCAGATCTGGATGTAGTCTTCCCCTGGCGGCTGACAGAGGGCTGGACCAACCCGTTGTCTAGCGTCAGTAGCTCTTCCGTCAGCAGCTGTAGCTCACTGTTTGTCACGGAGCTCCTGCTGCTGCTGCCGCCTCTGGAACCGCTGGCTCCTCCTGTGCCAAGTACCACAGTAGCTATCAGTCGTACTCCCTGCTTGCTTCATGGCAGAGTAACTTGTTGTGTTGTTCTTATATAATCTTACTCAAGCTACACTGTTACTAAAATGAATTAGCCTTACATTACTGCAGCGGTTATCAAACAACAGCCTTACTTACTATACGGAGTTGGAAATAAAACAGGATAAAGTTTTTACGACCATAAAAAATAAGAATGGATTGTATTATTTCCCACGATTGTACTGAATATATTTTTAACAATAACCAAAGTAAAACGTTTGTAATTTCTGCGTAGTGAACTCTCTTACAGTTTTCGCTCGGTAATTATTTCTGAAAGACAAAGTAAATACAGACAATGAATCTTTGCTCGCTCCTAGCAGTAAAATTATCATAATGTTTCACGCTAATTCACTAGGCATATACTGTAGTTCCGCGGTACCTGTGAAATGAAGTTGAATCTCGTTCATAAATTAGTTTGATAGATACGATAGTTCTATACATATCCGAATGGTCCGTCTCTAATAAGAATTGTTAAAGGTTCGGTGATTAGTGGCTTAGAATATTGCATTTCTGATTTGGTCTCCGATTGCCACTTGACTGAGAGTCTCCATGAAAAGCACTCAAAAACCTCACTTACCATGAGAGATGAGAAAGTCTACAGTTGTCCATAAGAACAGAGAGTGAGTTCATATCAGTATAGAAGCAACTCGGAGGAAATTAGTCATTCAAGTGTACATATTTTGAGTTACCGGATGGCCGTTCACGAAAGGTCATGCACAGCCTCAAGTTAAAGACGCCATCATTACAGATAATGTCAGAACTCTTGGGATATCCTGCCAGCCAATGTGTGACATCATCATGATCAGACTTCAACAACTGAGGTCTTCAATTACAGACCAACTTGACAGAGGATAGATAAGCAACTCTTCTCCTCTAATAATGACGTCACGAGTTACGTCATCCATGTGGAGCTGATCTGTGATTGGTCGGCCTAGTTACCTGGCGGCAGTTCAGAAATATGTGTGGATGAGCATCACGGAAGAGCGTACCTGCAGGCCTTTCGACGTCGGGAGGAGCCGTGACTGCCTGTATGGTTGCCTCAGTGGGGGTAACTCTGGGTGTGCTCTTCCTCGGACACCCATGAATGCCTGGGGAAGTTCATGACCCACACAACCACCTCAGGTTAATTAACATTCCTTTATGCAACTCGAATTACATCATTATGGTTATGGAAATTTACAACACGATGATGTAACATGAAGATTATCGGTGAAGACATTTTGTTTCAACATGAGAATGATGTATCAGTGCTTGAATAAAGTCTTAAATAAGCGGAACACCTGAAGAATCTCACCACCGTAACACTATTGGGGGGTGAGGTTAGGTTAGCATTAGGGTGGTTAATCTTTCGGTGAATTAAGAATTAGTTTATAATCTATTCATGATGCTTTACATCACATGTCGGGAAACACTCCTTAACACAAATAAAAAGGTGAGAAAATACTTTAAAATTCCAATCTCCTTTATCTAATGATCTTCAAGTACTTATATGCCAATTGTTGTTGAGTGTTCAGGAAGCTTTGACCGCAACTGTACCTCTCATATTGAATCTGTTCAGTAATTTCCATAACCAATGATGTATAGTCCCCTTCACTAGTGCGTTTATAGGACCTCGTCGGGTTTTGTGCAGTGTGGCAGCCCTCTGTTTGTTTACATTAGACAGAAGTAAACTCGCAATAGTAAACATACTATGGAATCAAAGTAAAACAATATTAAAACAAATATCTCAAAGATAATGATTTGTGGAATGTTTATATGAAGAGCCCCTGGAAACGTTCTAGTGAAGGGAACTGTACAGCCACTCAAAAAACTATCTTCTCAAAATTATATTGAGACATTATGACACAACGGACGAAGGATTTTGAAAACCCTACCGGAGACAATAGGAGTCGCAGTGTTCATTCTGAAATTTATCGATCACCTCAAGTCGAGATAGTTTTTTGGAGTGACTGTACTTATTTCTCACCCCACAAACAATCAGATTAATTTAGTATGCAAATAAGCTATACCTGATGTCTTAAACGAGATTATTGACAAAAAACGAATATACTGACATCACAAACGAGTATATTGACATCACAAGCGAGTATGTTGACATCAAAAACGAGTATGTCGACATCACAAACGAGTATATTGACATCACAAACGAGTATATTGACATCACGAACGAATATACTGACATCACAAACGAGTATATTGACATCACAAACGAGTATATTGACATCACAAACGAGTATATTGACATCACAAACGAGTATATTGACATCACAAACGAGTATATTGACATCACAAACGAGTATAATGACATCACAAACGAGTATGTTAACATCGCAAACGAGTATATTGCATCACAAACGAGTACATTGACATCACAAACGAGTATAATGACATCACAAAAGAGTACATTGACATCACAAACGAGTATAATGACATCACAAACGAGTATGTTGACATCACAAAAGAGTATGTTGACATCACAAACAAGTATATATATTGACTTCACAAACGAATGTGTTGACGCTACAAGGGTGTATATTCACAATAGTTCTAACATCACAAACAAGTGTACTGACATCACAAACAAATATGCTAGTTCAAATCACAAATCAAATTACTTATTGACTTGAAAATAATTTCAGACAAAACAAAAACAATAATAATGTGTGTGTGTGTGTGTTGTATGTGTGTATGTGTACGTGTGTATTTATGTGTGTGTGTGTGCATGTGTTGAGTGTGTGTGTTGTGTGTGTGTGTGTGTATGTGTAATAATAATAATAATAATTAACGGTTTATTGAAAGAGCATGGCAGCCAGAAGGCTGAAAATATACAGTTACATATTTGGGGAATGGGTTTCGAATTACAAATAATATACAAGTAACATAAGTGATACAAATAAGATATATAATAACTAGATGGGGAAAAGCTCAAACTACAGTGCATTTCAACATAGTGACAGTGCAAGAAGTAGTATTTAGTGGGAGTGAATACACTGGTTTATTACAAGTTATTGATAATTTTTACAATGGTTGGGACTGGGCTGTTCTTATAGCGATCAGTTCGTGCACGTATGGGCTGGATGCGGTTGTGGTGTCGAACAGCAATTCTCGGGCTAGGGATCTCAGGTGGTAGTAGGAGCCGGTGTATGTGTGTGTGTGTTGTATGTGTGTATGTGAACGTGTATGTTTATGTGTGTGTGTGTGTGTGTGTTGTATGTATGTGTACGTGTGTTTATGTGTGTGTGTGCATGTGTTGTGTGTGTGTTGTATGTGTGTATGTGTACGTGTGTTTATGTGTGTGTGTGTTTGTGTGTGTTGTATGTGTGTGTTTGTGTGTGTGTTGTGTGTGTGCATGTGTTGTATGTGTGCATGTGTTGTATGTGTGTATGTGTACGTGTGTATGTGTGTTGTGTGTGTATGTGTTGTGTGTGTGAGTTGTATGTATGTGTACGTGTGTACTTGTGTGTGTGTGTTGTGTATGTGTGTGTATGTATGTTGTGTATGTGTGTGTTTGTGTATGTTTGTGTGTGTGTTGTGTATGTGTGTGTGTTTTACTGCCATACGTAAACCAGTTAGCAATGGACAAATTAGTTAGCTGCTTGTGTACTGTATTTCATATTAGAGCATTGAGTTAAGGAAATAATTACCCTACCCATTGCCCCTCACTGCCCATTGCCCGCTTCTTGCCCTGCCCAATACCCCATCACTGCCCACCTCTTGCTCTACCCACTATCCATCCGTATTCACCCGATAAGTCAGATGAATGAACCAACAACACCTCAATAACTTACCTGCCACAGCACACAACACTACCAGCCATAACACCTTCCCCTTCATGGTCACTCTCCCTACGGTGTGTTAGTCCAAAGGTATGGTGGGTGTGTGGGTGATGCTAGCGGTAGTCGTTTACTGGAGTGCTGCAGGGCGAGACGTGATGAGCCCTTCACACTGATGCCGGGATCACAACTAACTGAGCTGGGCGGAGTGAGCGAGAGTCGAACCTCTTGTTATGTACGCCCCACTGTGTCAAATACCTCCCACTGTACTCTTGGTGTGTTTATTTCTATTATTATTATTATTACTATTATTATTATATGTATGAAACCCATGATTGTTAAGTACCATATGAAAAAAATACTAATATTCTATGGTATTTTTAATTCGAATGCCATTATGTTCCATGTAGCGGCGTATTAATGCTATTTCAGAATCAAGTTCAATCAGCATCTTAGGACTACTGAATTCAAGAGATTGGACTGTTCTGTGTTGGTGAATTAAGTTCTGTTTCCCCTTGGCACCATCGAAAGTCATAGCGTGTTTATACTCTTAGGAACCACCGATGCCAAGTAAAAGATTTAACCGGGTCTTATCTTTAAAACAAACCACGAAGCTTACGATACAAATCACCAACCTTGCAATACACCTAGAAAGCTTCATAAAATCTTCGTTAATTTAAAGTTCTCGTACAACTTTAGGGACAGCATTAACACTCTTGATAAGAAATTAATCACAATGCGATACTAGCAACTCGGAACAACACAGTTTACACTTACTGTTTTCAGCATTACTCACCTCCAACAGGTGTTGTGAGTCTAGGACAGGTGTTCGTATACCTATTTAACACACTTTGTATCTCAGGTGTTCCCCGTTTATACCTGTGTTGTTGTGATAGAATATTATATAAGTAATCAGTTCAAATATAAATATATATAATTTTGGCAACTTTGACTTGACTGACACATTCTGTCAAGATATCGTATTAACCTTGAACACTTCACCTGTTGATTTTCTTTTACTGTATACCTACTGTACTTTGAATTATTCTCTAAACATTAAAAACACATAACCTAACCTAACCGCATAAGAATCTCTGATTATCATGAGAGTTTATTTAACGTTCGTCTTTCAGTTAAAGTTATGCTTTATTTATCTTGTAGTGTAATGTAAAAAAAAGTCTTTGTCATCATCTTTGTATTCAGTGAAACCTTTATTTAACGGACTATATCGAGAGGAAAGTCCGTTATATCTAGTGTGTGTTAGATTTGAAACCTTCATTTAACCATCTATATAGAGGTGAAAAGTCAGTTATATCGAGAGTCCGTTAGATGTGAAATCCCCCATCTCACTGTTTATATATAGAGAGAAGTGCGTTATATGGAGGTTTCACTGTATGTTCTTTGTAGTCACGACGATGCAGGGAGGAAGACTTATGACGTCATCACAAGACTTTCTGGGAAACAAATAACTTGGGGTCGTATGAAGGTTAGATACCCACGCCTATGTCACGTGATGATTTACCGCATTAAACCTAACTTAACCTAACCTAACCTAACGCATTAAACCTAACTTAACCTAACCTAACCTTAAGTCGGTATGTAAGTCTGTGGGAGAAGGTATTTGCCTCAAGTACTATGTTACCTCAGTAAGCCTAAAACTCCTCCACCCCCTCACCCACCCCCACCCACCCCCTCACCCCCCCCACCCCCCCACCCCGATCATTGGTTGTGTTATTGTTATAAGAACATTTAAAATGGAGGTTCAGCAATGAAGGTTATATCGCCCTTCACTGCCTGTGTTTCCGGGGCTGAGTCATGGTAGATGAATAACACACACACACACACACACACACACACACACACACACACACACACACATTGTATGCATCCATTAAAAAACTGACTTTGGATTTTATCGTTGTCAAGGTTTCCGTAAATTTAATCATATCCTGACTATTTCTCATTTAGACTATTTTTTATAAAGCTTCACTAGGATATACAGTATGTGTAACTACCATCACTAAGACTAAATGTACAGCAAGTTTGTGTGTTAAAGGTTAAAGCCAGGAGGAGAAGGATGACTCTACTTAATACAGGTTCTTTGATGATCTTCCATATGACGTGTGAGGTCTTCCACACATGATGTACAATAAACAAATGTTGATGAAAATATGTTGTTCTAGTGGCCAAAGAATAATTATTATAAGAATTAATCATTAAGTTATGGCCTGCATTTGTTTATATAATAGAAATGTTTTATTTTAATTAGTTTTATCCACGATATTTTATAACAGTAAAAAAATAAACAAAATGTTATGTTATTCCCTGAGGCGAAGTTTTCAGGGCAGTTACGAAGGATCCAAAACATCGAGGTTGTGTGGGAGGGGAAGGGGGGATGTTGCGGACTTGTGGGTGGATGGGGTGATGTACTCATAAAATTGGCCCCAACCTTCTACATTTATCACATTCAACTTCCGGTGTTGGGTCATACCAGTGGTTGTCTCCCTCCGCCTCTCTGTGCCACTCACTGCGTACCACACACACACACACACACACACACACACACACACACACACACACACACACACACACACACACACACACACACACTCCCAGGCATCGACATTTTTATTGTTGTAAAATCTCTTAGGGGTGTAACCAGCAGGGTACAGTAGGGTGCAGCTGTACCTCAGCCTCCTGACTCCTCTCTATTCACAAGAAAAATATTAAGTAGAGATGTAGTTTGTGGAGCGCCGTTTAATTATTACAGATAAAAGATATAATCCCATTAGGGTACATAATGGAACACATACTAAGTGCGTTTTGTTTTTTTAATTTTCTGAACTGATGGTGCTATAGTGTATTAAGTATAGATATTATGGTGTTTTTCTTCAGGTCGAGATTAAAGGGACTCTGTAAACTCAAACTTAAAGGGACTGTAAACTCAAACTTAAAGGGACTGTAAACAAAGCTAAATGGGCGATGCAGACTGTAGTTGCCCTGTAGATAACTTTGATCAGGGATAAATAAAGCTAATGGGTTTAATTTGGTGTATATCCATGTATGACTGTCAACATGATTTATCTGTAATAATTCAAAAATAATAACTTTAATTACCTAACCTAATCTAACTTAACCAGAGGGGAAGGGCACCAGCGATCAATTCAAAACAGACTTATTGATAATTTTCTTTGGCGATCCCGTCACTCGAGTAATAGATAAAAGCTTCAACTAACAGAGGCACCACTAGCAACGATCAACCTCTTCATGCCTGAGATAAATCGAGTACATTTTGGCTGGTGGATGTCGTCATGGTACGTTGAGACACCCCCATAATCCCGGTGGCTGGTTCATCAATCTGTCTCTCCGCATTGTCTTAAAACCATTCTGAAATTATATATCCTCCTTGTGTAGTATATATTTTAAGAGTGCCAAGAACGATAACTAATCATATATGAGCTTGTAATAGGGTATATATATAATGAAGGGATATATCCGTGTATATAACCTAGTCTATGTAATCGACTGTAGACGTCACCTTAGTCATGTACATTTTAATACCAGTAACATATGTCGGCCATTTTGACGCAGTACATATCTCTTAATAAGATAAGAGATGAACTGAAGGTAATGTTTACTCTTATTATAGGTTTATCATTTTATTCTACTCACATTTGATGGTAAACATTAGAGAAGAAACATCTAAAAATTAACCAAATATATAATTTTATAGTAAGTCTCCTGAAATTTGGATTCATACCTTCAGAAAACTGAATTTATACCTTCAGAAAACTGAATTTATATCATAAAATCAAACACCAATATCAGGATAAGCGCTGCCAACGTAGACCTTCCCTTCGTAGGTAATGTCCCACGTCTGGGCATGGTACAGCTTGTTATTCATCTGGACTGGACAGAGACTATTGGGTCTGGCCAGGAAACACACGGTATAAGTAGCCAGCTCCAGCTCAGGGGGTGTCCCAACGAACATGGAGCCGATTTTCTTGGGTTCCGAGTACCAGGTGAAGTGATCCATGAGAACGCCACACTGAGGTTGAGGAGGAGGATATAGGTGTTAAGTTATTTATACTACTTATTTTTTTAATGTCCTTAGTTGTAAGTTGTTCTTATTTATCCTCAGTCCATAGTTCTCAGTCCTTATTTTCCCTCAGTCCTTATTAGTCCTTAGACCTCAGTCCTTAGTTCTCCTCAGTTCTTAGCCATATATTTAACATTAATCTTTCTTTATAATCTAATTTATTTCTATTGCTTGTCAAGTCACACTTCATGAAAGAGCTATATACTGTAATTACCGCAACATAAAACATAAATTTGATAAATTTCCTCGTAATAAAAGATAAATTTACCTTATCATCGATATTAAGGAACCCTGACCAGCCCTCGTAGTTACTGTTGCCTTTCTGTTCTTCTTTATAGAAATTGACCCAGTTGTGGAAGCCAGAGACCTGTCCGTTCTTCAGCTCGCCGACAAAAGAATGTTCGAAACCTGAGGATCCCCGAGGACCTGACTTGGTCCTGGGGTACATGGTGAACCAAATCTCATCCAGTTTGTCCCTGAGACTACCTGTGAGGAGCTCTGTAATGTATAGGCAGCAGGTGAAGTGAGTATTGCCATGCACTACATTGATATAATTCCTATAGTATTGTACTGTTTATGTTTTCCATACTTACTGCCACTGGGGGTAAAAAAACTAAGACATTTACTTGATTTGTTTTGGAAAGTGTAATCAGTATTTCAATCCATTACTAAACCTCAGGCAACACCAGTTGCTCTACTGATGCGATTCAACTGGATGTCGCTCTTCATAGTTATCAACGTGATATCCCTAACCTCCAGACTCTCACAAGGGAAGAAGAATAAACAGGAAAGTTAACAAAAAACTCACTTTTATCTTGGAGGAAATTCTGAACCAGCTGCATGATCTGGGTACTTATCATAGCGTCCAGGAAATCATCTTTTTCGGCGATTTCAACTTCATCTTCATCTTCTGCGACTTTAACATCGGGAACATAATTATCCTGTAGCTGCCGCAGGAGACTGATGGTAGGACCGTTCAGGGCAGCGTCTGGTACCGAAGTGAACAGCCTGCAGGAGATCCACCACTTGTATCATCTTTTATTTGTATTTTACCTTTTTAAATCACATACCAAGAACCACCCATGTAGCAGTAGTGGAACGGACCCAATGCATCATGGATAAAATATTAAAAACAAAAAAGGAAATTATAGAAGCTCTTTGTAAATGTGACCAGCTTCGGGCACCTCAACATACCATGAAGAACACGTGTTGGGGGATATTTCTCATCGTTTGGGAATATTGAGGCAAAGGAAAGAGATTAACAGACTACAGACAGCAGGTACACAGACGACATGGGATTGACAGAATACAGACAGCAGACAAACAGATAACATGGGATTGACAGAATACAGACAGCAGACAAACAGATAACATGGGATTGACAGAATACAGACAGCAGACAAACAGATAACATGGGGTTGACAGAATACAGACAGCAGACAAACAGATAACATGGGGTTGACAGAATACAGACAGCAGACAAACAGATAACATGGGATTGACAGAATACAGACAGCAGACAAACAGATAACATGGGGTTGACAGAATACAGACAGCAGACAAACAGATAACATGGGGTTGACAGAATACAGACAGCAGACAAACAGATAACATGGGGTTGACAGAATATAGACAGCAGACAAACAGATAACATGGGGTTGACAGAATACAGACAACAGACAAACAGATAACATGGGGTTGACAGAATACAGACAGCAGACAAACAGATAACATGGGATTGACAGAATACAGACAGCAGACAAACAGATAACATGGGGTTGACAGAATACAGACAACAGACACACAGACCATATCACCATGAGGTTGACTTTACCCTCTATTCTACAGCAAACGAAGAATAAAAACCCAGGAACTTAGGAACATACAGTCACTCAAAAAAAACTATCGATACAAAATTGTGTTGATTAAATATAACACAACTGACGAAACATTTTGACAACCCTACTGAGACAACAGGAGTCACAGTGTTCATTGTGATATTCATCGATCACCTCAAGTAGAGATAGTTTTTTGGAGTGACTGTAAATAAGAGGAGTTTGTGCCTTACATTTATATACCTGCAATTAGGAAGAGAAATATAGAGAGGAAAAGAGGTAGGGGGGAATAGAGGGAAGGAAATGAGGTACGGAGGAATAGAGGAAAGGAAAGGAGGTAAGGAGGAACATTAAAGGAAAAGCTAAATTACACTTTCATGTCAAATTGACCAATAGTATATTCCTTTAACTTATTGTACTCTATTCCCATTGGTCACAAAACAAACAGAGCCGCTTCTCTTACTCAATACAAGAAAGTTACGGTACTTACGGCCCCGGGGCAAGGTCACCTGAATCACCTTTACCCTGGAGGTCAATGGTCAGAAGGTCACCCACAGCGTCCTCCATGGCAGCGTACATCTCTTCCGTGAGTGCCCGTAGCTCCGCGTCCGTCACACCGCCTGTCAGAGATTCAAATATACCTCTCTCTCAGTGAAGCCTCGTGAATTTATAATGTTCATAAAAAAAGCAAATAACAACAAATAAGGTAGGAATAGTTTAATTAAGTAACACTGGCGCCAGGCAAGTAAAACATTCCATTACTCACCACCACACTCATCGTCGTAGTCGGGACAGCAGTTGTTATGGGAGTTACACTGATTGTTACACTGGCAGGGCTTGGGTTTTAAGAAGGCCTCGTCACAACGGTCCATACACGACATACATATTTCCTCGTAGTCGCTACAGCAATCATTGAATTTCGTGCAGTCGGAGTTGCATTCACAGGATTGGGTTGGATCATTGTCACCGCACCGACCATTACACGACTGTCCATAGCCCCCTGTAACACACCACATGCACGAAGCATCGAATTTAGTCTAGAATGATAGAAAGATGTTCAACTCACTGTATCCAGATGACCAGGCGGTTCTAACTTACCAGCGGCTGCGAGAAGGAGCAAAAAAGTCAACTTCATGATTGCAGGCAGAGTTCCTAAGATCTGGTGGGTTTATGATAACACACCGCCTATACCTTGTACTTATCTACCTGCCTGGGTTGTTTTTATCTCTTCAAGACTTTTCCCACAATGTGTGCTCCTTCACATCCCTCTTTACCTTGAGTGACTTTGGAATCATGCAGCACACTCCGCCTTTTACGATTCTTAGAAATATCCCGTTCCGTTCCCTTCCTTACCCTAAACCTTCCCTTCCCTACCTTACCCTTCTTTTTCTTCCCCTTCCCTCCCCTTCCTTACCCTACCATTCCCTTACCCCTTTCTTTTCTTTCCCTTCCATACTCTCCCCTTTCCTCCCATTCCCTTCCCATCCCATCCCCTTATATCCCTTCCCTTCCCTCCTATCCCCTTCACGTCCTATCCTTTTATATCCCTTCCCTTCCCTCCTATCCCCTTATATCCATTCCCTTCCCCTCCCTCCTATCCCCCCTTCCCTTCCCATCCCTTCTATCCCATCCCCTTATAGCCTTTCCCTTCCCGCCTATCTCCTTCCCATCCGTTTCCCCCAACCATCACAAGCGCCAACGGAAAGGTCAACATCATCATCAAGTATGATTAAAAAGAATGATAAGGCCTTCTGTGTGTGTCTGTGTGTGACGGATACATCCCATGACTCACTCCAACTAGTAAGTAAAATAACATGAGAATTTATTTTGTGTTGTAATTTCACGTTAACTCATTTTGTGTGTGTGATAGTAACCTAGCTTTAAAGAGACGTGTTGAGATTTTAATGAAACTTGACGTGAAGAAAAAATTTGCCAGGCACTAATGATGATAAGAATGGTGGCGATGGAAACCCCGGCCATAAAAAAGGTAAACTACTGATAATAGATAAGAATCAGTCGTTGTATCTCGGTCACGACAGATGACCTTAAATCACCTGTCTCGACTCACGGCTCTTACGTAACCCGCTACTGGTCGTTACTTTACTTTGGCAGTTGAGATGTTTTAACCCATGGAGCCAACGCCGACATACAGACACACAGAGTGGAGCCAACACCGACATACAGACACACAGAGTGGAGCCAACACCGACATGCAGACACACAGAGTGGAGCCAACACCGACATACAGACACACAGAGTGGAGCCAACACCGACAGCACAGACACACTGGGTGACTAACACCGACATACAGACACACAGGTGAAGCCAACACCGACATACGAACACACACAGGTGAAGCCGCACCGACATTGCGGGCACACAGAGTGGGAGCGCTTACCGACATACCAGACACACAGAGTGAAGCCAACACCGACATACAGACACACAGAGTGGAGCCAACACCGACATACAGACACACAGAGTGAAGCCAACACCGACATACAGACACACAGAGTGGAGCCAACACCGACATACAGACACACAGAGTGAAGCCAACACCGACATGCAGACACACAGAGTGGAGCCAACACCGACATGCAGACACACAGAGTGAAGCCAACACCGACATACAGACACACAGAGTGGAGCCAACACCGACATACAATATGTGAGTGTGTGTGTATGAGTATGTGTGTGTGTGTAATAATAATTAACGGTTTATTGAAAAAGTTCTGCAGCCCGAAGGCTGAAAATATACATTGGACATAAATGACTTATTACATACATTGGTGGTTTAACAAAAGCCTTCATTAGAGAAAGGTGAAGGAACATACAGTGAACATACAGATTAATGTTTACACACGTAGATCATGTGAGCTGAGGTGTTGAACAGCAGACATGTAGTGTAGTAACTCCCTCACAGATGGTGAGGGGCCTGATGTGGTGTAGTAATTCCCTCACAGATGGCGTTATGAGGGGCATCACATGGCGTAGTAATTCCCTCACAGATGGCGTTATGAGGGGCATCACATGGCGTAGTAATTCCCTCACAGATGGTGTTATGAGGGGCCTGATGTGGTATAGTAATTCCCTCACAGATGGCGTTATGAGGGGCATCACGTGGAGTACTAGTTCCCTCACAGGTGGTGTTGTGAGGGGCTTGACGTGGTGTAGTAATTCCCTCACAGATGGTGAGGGGCCTGATGTGGTGTAGTAATTCCCTCACAGATGGTGTTATGAGGGGCATCACATGGCGTAGTAATTCCCTCACAGATGGTGTTATGAGGGGCCACGTGGTATAGTAATTCCCTCACAGATAAGAACATAAGAAAATAAGGAGTCTGCAATAGGCAGTTGGCCTGTGCATGGCAGCTCTGTCGAGTTACTACCACCAGTGGCGGCTCGTGCATAGGGCTGCAGAGCTGCAGTCCCCCAGACACTCACTGCCAGGCGTATGATTCCTTTAGAGAGACAGCTGAATAATACACTACCAACAAATATATCATTTTATATGTTATTTAATTATTTTCAATACGTTGCTAAGTGAATTTTCATTAAAATCAGACCAAAATTTAAGTTACTTTCATAGTTGCTGTCAATGCTGTACGATTCATGTCTGTTATTAATTGGCGCCGCCGCCGCACTTGAAGCAGCTCAGTCTCGTACAACGTGTGGACGGTGTGGTTAAATCGTGCTTTCTTTAATTACCCTTTGACGATGGAAAATCGAGTGAAGTATTTGCAAAACATCAACTTTTCCCAGAAATAAAGGATTTTAATGAAATAGTAATAAACAATTTTGCTACATCGAAGAGCAGACACGCCGACTTTATTTTCAATTAATACTGGTCCATCACCACCAACACTACTACCATGCCCTGGGAATTCGTGGACATCAACTACAACTCATACCTGAGGTAGGTCAAATTTGTGTATCCTACTGTTGTGTGAGGCTTGCAGTCCCTCCATTTTATTTTTCACGAGCCGCCACTGAATCTATCTAGCCTCCTTTTGAAACTTTCCAGAGTTCCCGCACTTACTACAAAGTTGCTAAGCTTGTTCCACTCGTCCACCACCCTATTTGTGAACCAGTTTCTTCCTATCTCCCTCCTAAACCTAAACTTATCCAACTTGAATCCGTTGCTCCGAGTCCTATCCTGCTCGGATATTATAAGAACTTTTATCTATATCCCCTTTATTGATTCCTTTCACCCACTTAAATACTTCTATCATATCTCACCGCACTCTTCGTCTTTCTAGGGAAGCAAGTTAAGTTTCTTTAACCTATCCTGATATGGAAGGTTTCTAAGTCCCGGAATCATTTTTGTCATTCTTCGCTGCACCGACTAGTGAATTTATATCCATTCTATAATAGGGGCACCAGAACTGAACCGCATAATCGAGGTGCGGCCTGACTAGCGCAAGATATAGTTGCAATAAGACCTCTGCACTCTTGTTACTTACACTTCTAGATATAAAATCCAATACTCTGTTTGCCTTATTTCGAACATTAACGCACTGTTTTCTAGGCCGTAGGTCCGGGCTTACAAGTACCCCTAGGTCTCTTTCACAAGTCGACTTCTCTAGGTTGATGTTGTTCAGGCTGTATACATTATAAGTATTTGTTCTTCCAATATTAAGTACGCTGCACTTGCTGGTGTTGAATTTCATTTGCCATTTTTCAGACCACCCCTGCAGTTTATTTAGATCCTCCTGTAATGCATTTGCATCCTGCCCTGAATTAATTTGCCGCCCTATTTTGGTGTCATCCGCAAACTTGCTTATGTCACTGCTGATCCCAGTATCTAAATCGTTTATGTAGATTATGAACAAGAGTGGGCCTAGTACTGACCCCTGGGGAACCCCACTGGTTACACGGCACTCAGATTTAACACCATCTACGCTGACCCTCTGCGTTCTATCGGTGAGCCATGATTTTATCCAATTTAAAACTTTCCCCTCGATACCATGAGCCTTAATTTTTCTCAGAAGCCTCTGATGCGGTACTCTGTCAAATGCTTTGCTAAAGTCTAAGTAAATAACATCGTAATTTTCGTCATTATCTACTACCTCGAAGACTTTCCTAAAAAACGTTAGCAGATTTGTTAGACAAGATTTTCCCTTTGTAAACCCATGTTGAGAGTCGTAGATTAATTTGCTTTTCTCTAGATGCGATCGGATGCTATCTGCTATAATTGATTCAAGAAATTTCCCCACTACTGACGTCAAACTGATCGGCCGGTAATTTGACGCTGATGCTCTGTCTCCCTTTTTAAATATGGGTACTACATTCGCCTGTTTCCACAACTCTGGCACAACTCCAGTGTCTAATGATTTTGTAAATAAATTTACGAGGGGTCCGCTAATCTGTTCCCTACACTCTTTTAAGACTCGAGGAAAAATTTCATCCGGCCCTGGGGATTTTGTGTTCTTTAGTTTATTTATCTTCTTAAGAACATCCTCTTTTCTGATGGTGATATCTTTAATTTCTCTTCTTCCTTTCCCTTAAATATCAGTTCCACCTCCGGAATTTCATCGCAAATTTCTTCTGTGAAAACTGATAAGAAGTAGCTGTTCAATGCTTTGCTCATGTCTTCACTGCCATTTATCAATTCTCCCCTCCCTGAAAATGATGGTGTATGAGGGGCCTGATGTGGTGTAGTAATTCCCTCACAGATGGTGTTATGAGGGGCATCACATGGCGTAGTAATTCCCTCACAGATGGTGTTATGAGGGGCATCACGTGGTGTAGTAATTCCCTCACAGATGGTGTTATGAGGAACTTCACATGATGCTGTAGCAACTCATTCACTATGTGGTGTCGTAGCATCTTGGGAACACCACGTGGTCAGTTGTCACAGGACTTCACTCACTCAAGTGGGTGAGGTGTGGTCCCAGGCTTCTCTATCGTGGAGTCTCAGGGGAATTATCACTGGGTACCTGGGACCTCACTGTGTGAAGGTTAGCTTGGGTAAGATTCAACTGCCGAGTTGTTTTTCACTGACTTAAGCACTGTTCACCACTATTCAACACTGGTTCCATTCCTTTCCCAAATGAAATAGTAACTTCTGGTGAGAACTTGTTGATATTCCGGTGGGGAGGAGGGTTCAGGGGAGGGAGTTGGTATGGGCCAACATAACAGTTGACGTGGCTGCTGCTGAGCAGCGCCAGGTGCGTCTGACCCATCTTGACCCGTCGGTGTGTATGAGTATGTGAGTGTGTGTATGAGTATGTGTGTGTATGAGTATGTGAGTTTGTGTGCATGAGTATGTGAACGTGTGTATGAGTATGTGTGTGTGTGTGTGTATGAGTATGTGAGTGTGTGTGTGTGTGTGTGTCGGGGAGGGTGAAGTGATGTGTGTTGAACAGTATTTCGTGTTTGTAAATAATGTAAGTTTAAGAGTGTGCACGTGTGTATGTATATTCGTAGCTATTTGTGTATGTGTTTTTTTACAGGTGCTTATGAGGTAGTGTATGTGTGTGTATGTCATATCCGTGTGGTGGGAAACAAGTGTCACTAGGTCACTTAGGTGAGTAATACAACCCCCCCCCCCTTCCCCTAATACTCCACACACTTGCTGCTGCCTGTAACACCTGTTTGAGACACCTGCACCGTACCTGTCCGTTCACCAGGGCCGGATTCAAGAGTGGGCTAAGTGGGCAGCTGCCCAGGGGCCTCCACATATTACAATATTTTATTTATTTGTTTATTCATTTGGATTATTTTTATTTTCATTCTTTAAAATTCATGTTTATCTATTCCATCACGTAAAACTATTTTCAGCAAGAAGCGTGATAGAAATTAGGCTAGCTACTCCTTGAAATTCATGAATACCTGGTTTTCCTATGAACCGTATATTTTTAATTAATGCTATTGTTTGTGTTGCTAATAATATATTTAGAATTCCACAAACATATATTGATTAAAAATGAACTACATGGAATAACGAAATTGAGATTAAAAAAAAAAAAAATTTCATTATCACTTCCATTACGAATGCCATCAGGGCGCTGTGTTTGTTGACAGTCGGTTGGAGGGGTTTGGGTCGTGTAGTATCTACACATTGGTTGTCATGTGTCTGTCGATTAAAGAGGAGACTTGCGTCGCCCATGATTCGTGAACTTCCCACGAGTAGACAAACTTGTCTTGCAGATGTAAAATGAGAGAGAGAATTGTCATGTGTGCTTGTTGAGTGAAGTCGTCGCTGCTGTGTTCAAATTTCAAAATTTTCCCGGGGGGCTTACAGCGCCCCCCGAAACTCCCAGATGTTTAGGCTCGCTTCACTCGCCACCCCACCCTCTTGGGTAGTTATAATGAGGGGGGCCTCCACAAAGAGGCTGCCCATGGGCCTCCACAGGTCTAAATCCGGCACTGTTCACCACCTTGATATCTAACTCTAATCCATGCAATCTGATTTATCATTAATACCTGGATTATAGGTGTTATTTTCGGTTTCAAACATGTCTCATTGTTTTGTTTGTATGTTTCATTGTATTATTCTTTGTGGAGTGATTCCGTACATATATGTCTCTGTTAGCTCATGTTATACACTGATAGTTGCACTTTCTTTTCTGTGTTATAATTGTATCAACTTTATTGATGTTAGCTTACGTTTGTGACAGTATTTTTTTTTTTTTTTTAAGGAGATTAGCCCACCCGGGCACAGGTCACTGACCCACATCGGGGCCTGGGGGGCAAAAATTTAATAATAATAATAATAATAATAATAATAATAATACTTGTACAGTAATTCATAGTAAATAAAATTTATAATAAAAAGTAAAATAAAATAATAATAACAATAACAACACTGTAATAATGATAATAAAAAAAATCAATAGTGAGAAACGCTATAAGTACAGTATGATGTGTTGTCAATTGTAAGAGAAACAATTGAAACCCTGCAATTGTGTGTAAATGAGGCAGAAAGTCAGATCAGCAACCTGGGACTTGGTCACAATATTCGTGATGCCATATGGCAGCAGGGTCTACCATTAGACAATACATTATGCTTCCAATATCTTCCCAGGCGGTAGTACCCCCCTGTTTGGTAGCTGTCTGCTACCTTCTACCTACGTTGGACCCTGCAAGAAGTTGATTCTGTCATCCTATCCGATACCTAATTATATACACAACAATAGGAAATTCACTAAACTTATAAAACAAGCGAGAATATATTTAATTGTGTCTTAATTCTCTGGGTGGAGGACCTGGCTATGTTGGGGGTAAGAGATGAAGGAGGGAGGCGAGGGGGTCAGGTAGATCAGAGTTAGGTTCATCTCCGCTGCTCTTGTTTATCCTGTGTTTAGTTAGTTTTTTTTTTTATTTTGTTATTACTGTATATTTTATATCTAAAGAAAAGAAACGACCACTAATACTACTATTAGTTTGAATCGATGTGAAACTACAAACATCAAAAGTTAAGACAAGTAAATAAAAATCTTACACCTTTAGTAATTAGTAAATTGTAGTTACCTAATTTACTTATCAGTGGTGGTAATGGCGGAGGAGAAAGAAGTCAATAGCTTTTACATGGGCCCTCTATTGTTCAAGATAGTCTTCTTCAGAGCTATTTGGAAACTCAGTTCTGTCCTTGCTTGCACGGTGTCAAGCTGCAAGACTGTTTCATAGAAATACGTTTGTGTATGTATATTTGTCTTGTCCATTCCTTTTGAGAATTTTGAATGTCTTCGTTGAGGTTTGCCCTGTTGTGTATTGTCTGAAGCATTGTCAGTCCCAAGGCCTTTAGTCTATACTATACTTGGATAATCGAGAGAACTTAATTGTTGAATAATTCTAGTTGTTCTGCACCTTTATTTTTTTTTTTAATTCATGATATATGGTTAAATTTGGTTACAATTTTATGTATAATATATCATTCTTATTTGGACATGATTTAAGTTTGATGCAATAAACCATTTAATACAGGTAAAAAAAAGTGAGAGGGAAATCGAAAAAATATAACTGGAAACAAAAAATAAGAACGAAGACATTAAATAGTGGGATACTAATTACTCCTCAGAGGTGCCACACACAGCTACAGAATTATCACTAAGTGTGTATATTTTTGTATATCCTTTAACGGTTTATCATACATATTTTTGTATACTCATATTCACTTGTATAAATTAATGCTAATACTGTTTGTAAATTATGACCACGAAGAATTTAAGCACGGTACTGTGGAAGCCGCCCTTACGCCTTCTTTAACGAGGTTAACCATTCTTCTCCCCTTGTTGCGGTAATCTTGTCAAGAAATGTGATCTAATTAGAAGCTGTTAAGGGTGTTCTTGGCGTCGGTAAGCTCACCTACCTTTACTGCTATAGGGCTTCTTGGCTCTGCCTCGAAGTCTTACAACTCACTCCAGATTGCATTAGAGCGAGGCCATTTCTGGGGTAAAACACGAGCAGCATTAGCAAGGGCTTCCCGGACACCCTTAAAATACGGTGAAAATTTTTTCCAGTTGGCTTGACGGGCCCCTCGGCTGCGGTTACTGCTGATGTGAGGAGCTCAACCAGGGAGCAAGGTTGGCTTCCCTCTGCTGCTGGCACCAAGACGGCCTCAAGCCTCGCCTACCATTCATGGTTCAAGCTTGATGGCCATAATTTTCAATCCAATCAATGTTGTGAGTTGATACTATATCAGACATTGCACAGCAGATAAGTTTTCACTTCTGTTTGTACTGGGGTGTACAGGTGTCTCTGTGTTTGTATGCTCTCTGTAATCTCAATCTTCACCATATACTGTTGAAAAAGAGTAACTTTTTGGACATTGAAAATGCACTCAGTAAGAGTTTATGTCTGTCAATATGGGTCTGGTTTACAAGCTTGATATTCATGGTGAAGTGAATATCTCAAAGGCATTATGTGTGCTATCTGTTTGTTTTTAAAATTGTGTCATCAACTTATATAGACAAAAATATTGGTGACTTACATGTTTTCTGTGTGTGTGTGTGTGTGTACAGGTATACAATTGCAAGTTTATAAAATCAACTCATCCACCAGTTTTTATCAGAATTCTGCACAACTTGGTGCAAATGGTGTATATGGATGGCTGATATGTACATCCCATTATGGTTTGACATGCATGTCTCCATCCACCCATATACTGTACTGTACTTATGAATTTACGTCCGTGTTTCACCTGGTACACCCATTATCAGTAATTACTTCCACACTTGTTGCCAGATTGCTGTACAACTTTCACCAGATTACAAGTATATGTGGTGGCGTCGCGTGTATATGCATTTGTATATTTTTTAAAATATATGGCGATTTTTTTACCCAAATTACAGCATTTTGAACCAAGTTATTTTAATCTCCCTGCCTCAGAGGGTGGTGTATGTATGTGTATATAAAGAGCAGAGGCTGATTTGCCTGCTGTCCCAATGGGTTGCTGGTTCACACCCATTTCACCCAACTGTAAATGGGTATACCTAACTTTACAGTTGGATAAGAGAATGCAATCAAGTGCAGTGCAAGCTATGCTACTTTTTTGTGTTGAAGTGTACTGTATCAGTGACAATAGCATGGCCAGGTATGCCATACCTGATTGTCTTGTTACTGTACTGATGTTATACTGTACACTGTAATATTAAAATGTACCAGTAGGTGTTATTTTTCAAGTCTTCTAAAACTCTAAAACGTAGCTGTATTTTCAGAAATTGGATTTCATTTCTTTCGTAGTTTTTTTGCCTATAAAGTGTTTGTTTTATTTATATAGTTATGCAAATATTGTCAGCACAGTACAGTATAAAGGGGATATAGAGTAGGATGATTGAAAAACTCTGACACACTGTTACAGTACTGGTATGTATGAGCTCTTGAATGTACCAGTGTTGGTCAAGTCTGGACTTAATTAAGGTGCTCACACTTGATGGCATCACAAAATTCTCTGGCTGAAAATTTGAGGTCTTTGTCTTCCAATATTTCTTGAGTTGTGAATACTGTACAGTATATTGTGAATGGTGAATTACTGTACTCCTTATCTGTGAATGACAAACATCTTATGTACTAGAAGTGTGCAGGTCTTGTGCTGATTCAGCAGTACAGTACTGTATTTATGTGGTTTCTGCCATTGCCAGCACTTCTTTCTATTGTCAGCCAGTATCCAGTAGAGACTAAAGAAGCCTTGGGGAGTGTGGTGAGAACTTATCATGACTTTGTATTGGTAAGTCTGCTGAGGTGGACACCAACATATATTCAGTATATATATTGGGTTTAGCAATGCTACCCTATACAGTAATTCCCATAAGAAGTTAACTTCAATAGGGGTTGCTATACAGTACTAAAGAACAAGTGATCCTCATTCACTATCAAGGGCCTACAATATGTATTGTATTTTAACAGATTCCCCCATTTTCTCTCAAATTTTGGTGTAAATTTGAAGCCAACACTGACATAATTATACTCTACAGGGAAGCTCTCTACCAGGGGTCTACTGTATTACATGTATGGTATCAATCCTTTCTGTCACCATCATCAAGTGATAACAGGTAAATGAAAATCAGATGTAAATGGAAATACTACTTAAATTATAAAACCAAAGATAAATCAATTTTTTCTTTTCATCATCAAATAAAAAAAAACTACTAAAAAATATTGTATGCAGCTTCGCTGAATATAAGGATGAGTATACTGCACTGTATACCACTGGTAAAACATTTTGCTGTACAGGACTTGTGTTCAAGCTTACAGTATAAAAGCTTTTTACTGGATACAATTATATAACTACATATTCCTTCAAGTCTCATGAAAAAATGTGCATCTTCAAGAACTTGGTGGCAGCTGTGAGGCAATGTTCCAGTCAATGGCCTCAAAGTCTATGATGACTTTTCTGCACGGCAAGTTGTACTGACTGGAAAAAATATATTGCAGTAATAAGTAAAAGGTAGCAAGTACCGTACAGTAATAATATGCTACTGTGTTCTTTAACAATCATTTACGATCAAGAAAATAAAATATCTGAAAATTATAGGACCATTTGATATTAATACACACAGTGAACACTTGATAAAGAATGTTTTGATTGTGTCGTCCTTAAATGAGTTGTAACAGAATAAGGGGAGAGTTTTCTATAACAGATATGTGTTTGATATCAGTCAAAATAATGACTACGTGGTATGACTGAAATAAGTACAGGTGCTCCTCTACTTACGAACGAGTTATGTTCCTGAGGCTTGTTTGTAAATCCAACTTTTACTCTTGTAGATACCAAACATATTGTAAAAAATGAAAAGATTATGGATATTTAGTACAGCTATACCCTTTAATACAGCCTTAAAACCTGGCTCACCCTTCTCCTCTTAGGTAATGTTTGTTCTATCTGGAATTTTTCTCAAAATGATCCAGTCTCATCCACATTAAACACCTGTTCTGGCAGGTAACCCCCCTCAGTGATGATGTTTGTATCTCTGAAAGTTTGTAAGTTGAACATTCTTAAGCAGAGGAGCACCTGTACAGGGTAAATACAGTATGTGGTCCATCTAAGAAGGTAAATAACTGGTATTTAAAATTCATCATACATTACAGAACTGAATTCACTCTCCTAATTCTATTATGGCAGTGACTACCGCATATCAGAACTAAGAAACTGTAAGATGAATGTTCCTATATACTGTACTGTACAATATTTGTTTTGTGAATGAAAAAATATTGGCCTTACCAGTAAGTGATCTTGGCTAAATCTAACATCTTCTTAGAAGCTATTGTTGAAGGTTTTCCTTTATATTTGTCTGAGAAATATATCACTTTCTTGATCCCAGACTGGATGATAACCTTGGCACATTCATTGCAAGGAAACAATGCAACATAGATTGTGCATCCTGCAACATCTGCACAATTCTTGTTCATGATGGCATTCACTTCTGCATGGCAAACTAAAATGTAAAAGTTTCATAAGACAAACATAATTCTGGATCAAATTCTGCTTGAAATTCTCATTTATAAATATAAAATGGTGCACAATGGAAAGAATATATACAAATATGTCATAAATCACACTGAAAAAAAATGGTATGGAGCATTTATGGGTCTGGAGACAGCATATGATAAGATGGATCAGAGAGCACTATGGGATATGAGGAGGAAAGCTACTGTACTTAAGGTTAAAGTATTCTATTAACATAGTCTGACATGTGTGAGGCAGCAATGTGTAATATTGTCTCCATGGGCTCTGTTCAAGATATATGGTATACTGTAGTTATCAGACACTTTGTCACCGATTCAGTATAAACTTAACCTAACCATGACTTCTTCGCCTCCAAAATAAAGACATTATCATTTAATTATATCAAATACCCAGTATTATATGGTATTCAACAGACCAGTTACGAAATGTCCGCCCACCGTTGTATATACTGGTAAGTGTTATCTGCGGTAAATGACTCTGACAGGGTGATTAACCCTGATGCCCCGGGTATTGTAAGACCTGCTGGACCTCCTACAAGGGCATATTTGGGCCAAAAAAACATGGTTGAAAACTGATGTTTCAGGCATAAAATTAGTAGAGTCACTTAGAGTATTATTATGGCTAGCGTGCGCATGGTCCCTTACGTCCATGGCCACCAAGGCACCCACGACCTCAAATCAATCAACTTCTGATGAATAGTACTACTGTCAAGGGTGTGCGGGGGGGGGGGGAGGGGGGATGCGCGTCACGAAACATCAAAGGACATGCATCCATCATGATAACTGATGGGTAACTGGACCACTAAGCAGCTATCAAACAGGGAGGTACTACTGCCTGGGAAGATATTGGAAGCATAATGTGTTGTCTAATGATAGATCCTGCTGCCATGTGACTTGAAATGCAGAGCAAAATTTACTGCACACAGTAAGAAACTTGACAAGAATACTTACCATACATATACTTTGTTTTAAGTGGGTCAAAGCTGCTTTTACCCCAGGGTAACTTATCATCACTGCAACCTCTAGGCATACCATTGTAGCCAATACCAACAATCTTGCTCTCACTGTTCACTATACATGCTCCTACCTGCAAGAAAGAACTCTATAAGATGTGATACAGTATAGAGACATCTGGTAGAATATTTTCTTTCAAATCTAAATACAATATTAAGTCTGTTAATTAAATAGATATTAATATATAAATATATTACCTCCAAATTTCATAAATTTGGGTGGCCAGTTTGGCTATTTGCTCTAATGTATTCCACCATCTTGATAGACCTTCATTGAACACATAGAGCACTTCTAAAGATGGTAAGCAATACAAGTTTATCAAGAATGTTTAACAAGATCTCTACAGAACACCATAACTGGTTCAAAACACACAAACAGAACACCTGCCTGAGTTGAAGGGTCTTTACTGCGGAGAGCAGATAAAAATGCCATGGCCATGAAGTATTCTCCCCAGGCTAAGTAGTCGTCTCTTTTTTTATTGATGTCTCTGAGAATATAAAATTCTTATAGCATTATAAAAAAAATTCACCCAGGAATCAACATATATTTGTATAAACATTAATCCCTTGTGCACAGGGTCCCCTTAGGCAAGCAGTTCGTACAGTCACAAAAAGCCTTTAGGTTTAGACCCAGGAGACCTTTAACACTGTTGGCTGGAGTGCAAGAGGCCCCTTAACAGTGGACAGTACAAGTATTACAATAGACACAAGTTATGAAATGAATGGAGTAACAAAGAGGAGGTAATACTTAATTTTCTTTTTACATAATAAGCCAGATACATTATTAGAAACTGGGGAGAGACAACCACAGGCAGGAGGAGTGTGGAAGATGGGAAACAGAGATAATAGGTAGAAAGAAGTGAATTAAAGCACTAAACTGATACCTGTAATGAGATTTGGTTAACAAGAAAAAAAAGGGAACAAAAATTATAAAAGTACAGTGAGAAAAGTCGAATCTAACTGAAAAATGTGTTGAGGAGTAAAGATATGTGAACTTTAACCACAAACCAGGGGTCGGCAACCCTTGGCACGCCAAGTGATTTTAAAAACATATTACATAATCGAAAAATAATACTTGTAGTGCTAATTCAAATAAACAAACTATGACATATCAGCTCAGCTGTAGCCTGTGTCGCGTCATTCCCAGTGTTGCCATCTTGGCTACACAAAATAGGTAGCTCGCCTTGTGTTCTTTTTCTCGGATATTTTCTATATCTAAGAAATTGGAGAATAATTAGATGTTTTATTATTTTGAATATGTATTTATATCACTTTTATTTAAACTACACAATCATCTTTCTATTAGTATCCAATCTACTGGATTTTTTATGTGTGGGAGTTTCCATTTCTAAGTAGTAACACTGGTTACTCAGACTGCCAGGCACAGTCAGTGTACTTTCAACTGTGGTGACAGAAGCTACTCATAATTAAGTAGCCACAATGGCAGCTGCCAAGAAAGCCAAATTAGTCGTTTGATCGTTTCAACCCTCTTGGACAAAAGACTTCGGATTTATTCTAAAGAAAGGTCGAGCTGTGTGTGCTCTGTTTTGCATGAATGTTGTTTGCCGGACATCAAGTGTAAAGAGACATTATGAAACGAAGCATGAGAAGACATTTAAGGACAATGCAGACAAGGCTGAAGCAATTAAGAAGGCAGCATCCCACTATGAAAAACAATGTAGCGTTATGAAGAATCTGAGTGCAAACAAAGATCATCCAACTGAGGCCAGCTACAAAGAGTCTCTATGTATTGCTAAACATGGAAAATCATTTATTGATGGGGATAATTTAAAGGAAGCCTTTCTCAACAGCTCTCAAGTTTTATTTAGTGATTTACCAAACAAACACACACTCATCTCAAGGATAAAAGACATGCCTTTTGCAGCCAGGACTGTAGAGAGGCACATATCAGACATGGCTGCAAATATAAGAGAACAGCAAACTGTTCCATTAACAAATGCAACTGTGTTTAGTATTGCTGATGATGAGAGTGTTGATATGACATACCGGTACCACGTTTGGCTATTGTCGCCAGGTACAGTGACACGGAGGTACACGGGGAGCTGTGCTGTCTAAGACCTATGTGTGGTACTACCAAGGGAGATAACATTGTTAAAACGTTCATTGATCATTTTGAGGAGAGAGGGGTTAATATTAAAAAAAATATTTGCAGTTACAATGGATGGCGCTCCTGCTATCGTAAGAAAACACAGGGAATTTGCCAAGCTAATTGAGGATAAAATCAGGCACCCCATCCTGAAGTTACACTGTATTATTCATCAAGAAAATCTGTTTGCCAGAATTTCAAACTCTGATCTCAATAAAGTAATGGCCACTGTGACAAAAATTTTGAATAATAATTTAGTTGCACGATCTGCTCTTACACACAGACAACTCCAGTCATTTCTTGATGAGATGAATAGTGCATATGGAGGCATACCCCTTTACTCTAGTGTTAGGTGGTTAAGTTGCGGGAAGGTTTTAGAATGGTTTGAGGAATGCTTTGATGAAATCAGGATCTTTCTGAAAGAAAAGAGCCAAAAATACCCCAAAGGAAGATGAAGACTGGGTAGTGAAACTTATGTTTCTCTCAGACATCACCAAACACCCCAGTGACCTTAATCTTTGCCTGCAGGACAAACAGTTGTGGATCTGTATGACACTTGGAAGGCTTTTGTTGCAAAGCTGGCAGTTTACTTGGTGGATATTAAAACTACAACTTTCCGCTACTTCAAGCACCTGAAGGGGTGGTCAGCACATCATCCTGTGAATGTTACAGAGATTGCAGTGTGCATGCAAGAACTAAAGTCAGTTTTCTGTCAGATTTCAAGATTTCCAGCACATTGGCCCAATGTTTTCCTTTTTAATTAAACCTGAAAACTTTTAGGAGAGTGACCTGGACTTGTCTTTATTTGAGTGGATGGAAATTGGGGACCTGGAGATGGCGTTGATAAATTTTAAGTCGTCTTCATTACAGGTAGTAAAGTTCAAGGAACTACGTAAATCACTTGAAACGACTGAGTGATCACGAGGCCTCCTTCCTAAGCAGTTGGGCATCCCTACCGGAGCAATTTGATTGCATGAAGAAGTTTGCCTTCGCACTGCTTTCAACCTTTGGATCAACATATCTATGTGAGCAGATATTTTCACACATGAAGATATCCTCAATCCTCATCGCAGCCGACGTACAAATGATCTCTCCGAGGAGCGTGAGCAACTTAAGGTGTCCAGATATACTCCCGACATAGCAATGCTGAGCAAAGGGAAGCAGGGACAGGGATCATTCTTCAATGGTAAGAGCATTTTATAGTATTTGATTATATATCTTACCATTCATATGTTATTGTGTGTATTTCAAATATGTATGAAAGCATTATTTATCAATAAACACATGACAATAATTTGCATATTGAAAATTATAGTTGACATCCAGAGCAGTAGAAATATTAAAACCTGGCACAGTGTGTTCAAAAGGTTGCCAACCCCTGCCATAAACATCAATGGGATATCTCAAAAAAAAAATTCAAGTTTGACACAAATTGTTGTAATTTAGTTTAGTTTAGTTACAAAACTTTTAATGTATTTTACCTTGGAGTCGCTGGTGAAATACTGCCATTTTGGTTACTGGCGTCACTTTGTTCGGCTTGATATGTTACTCCAAAATCTATCTTTATGGTCTTCTGAGTTGGTACATATTGCCTAAAGAAGAAAAACAAAGACCAATTACAAATTCAGTAAGCTTAAGAAAAATACTAATTTCAATTCCCATCAATTTCTCAATCATAAAAAAAAAAAAAAAACATACAAATTCAATAAAATTCTTTATATCATTTTTCAATTAAGTAGATATCAAACCCCCAAGCATAAAGTAATAGTGATCTTAGATTCATGCCATGAATATATTTCCTTCCACATACGGTATTCCAATTAACTGTCCTTGTGATATAATAAAACCATTACAGTACATAACACAGGAAAGTTATAATGAGATATATTTATGTAAATATTAGTCCCTCTCCTTATAAATGCTACAAACTATGAAATTAAATGACATACAGTACAGATATTTTTAGAAAAGGATGATGTAAAACAAAGTGAAGACAATGTTAACATATTTACAAGAAAGACCCTAAAGTCACATACTGTATGGTAAATGCAGTGGTGTTGACTATGTAGAGTAAACTTGTCAATTATGGTCACACAGGCAGGTGAACAAAATCTACCTTTACAATACTGTACACGAAGCCTCAGGGTTCCCTCAAAGGTCAATCTAACTTAATTTTTTTAACTATACAAAATTATGCACAGTATCTATTAAGTATTCATTTTTTTTTAGTTAGAAAATCTAATCCTGTTTTCTTTTACATATTATTTAGTTAAAAAATATATGAAATCAGTGCCTGTACTATTAGGAAGCCCTAAGAATTCAACCCTGTGTATTTTGGGGTTCTATTGTAATTCAATGGTAAACGTTGGAGTGATCATAAAACTTCTTGACCCATGAAACAGCACACAACATTGCCTGCTGCATTGAGACCCAGAAAACACTATCACTGATAAGTGAGGATTGATCTAACAACAGACTTCATACAGAGGTGCTATTTTACATGCTGATTAAAGATCTGGGTTCACAATTTAAAAATTCCAGTAATTAGTGTTAATAAATGACCTTTGAAATAATTAAAGATACAGTATACTGTACTACAGAATATTTAAAAAGTCAATTATGCTGTGCCTGTAAGTTGTAAATAACCTTTACATATATTTCCTTAAAGATATAGAATATCTTTACTACCGGGTATACAGTATAAGCACATAAGTTTTCACTTTCCCCCAAAAATGTCGTATGACATCAAAAACACGCCTGACCATGCATTTTGGCACTTGGGGTCATACCATGGACTAAAAAAAACAAAAACAAAAACAGGTTAAACCATTGGTTTAAATTGGCCAACTCTGCCTTAAGTGCTAAAATTTATAGGGGGGTGCCCCTTACTCTGGGTACAGAACTGTCAAACTGTCACTAACCAAAGAAGCAGTTCAGCAATTAGACTGGTGCTTGGTAATGCACTGGTACAGTAATACAATAAGACCCACAGTAAACAATGGAAGGAAAGGCTTTACAGGTCAATCTGGTACTCGTCTTCCCACAGCCTTTAGTGGTAACTGTCATTTCTAGTCTCATATTTAAGATGCGATGGTTTGAAGGGAGGGAATTACTAATTGTCTGACTAGTGCCTGCCATCAGTGCTGAGGGTCAACCTGGGATTCCAACATGTAAATCTAATGGCAAATGCATGAGTCTCCAGGAATCACAGTGAAATTATAAAATATTCTATGGAGCTACAAATTAAAACTTTCAGTTTTACCATACCTGTACAGAATTTCTGCCATGTCCAACAAGCGCTTGCTAGCGATAGTAACTGGCTTTTGAGAATGTTTATCAGAGAAAAAAATTACTTCTCTGATCCCTGCTTGAATTATTAATTTGGCACATTCATTGCAGGGAAACAGGGCAACATAGATAGTGCAGTCAGACAAATCTGAACTATTCTTATTCATGATGGCATTCATTTCAGCATGACAAACTGTTGAATATTAAAAGAAACCTTAGACAATTAACTTTTAACAAATATTAAAGTAACATAACAAAACCATAACAAAAAAACAAGATAAAACTAACTTTAGAAAATATAATGTATTATAAACACAAATTGAAGCATACTAAATAACTAATAAAATACATGTTTAAACATACGTACCTGTACAGTACAAGTATATTGTAAAAGGAAAAAAAAAAAAGTCTGTTAACATCTACTATATACAGGTAACTGTATTTGTACAGTAAACTCACTCTAACCTGGACTATCTTAATTTGGATCCCCTTGTAAACCAGACTGGAGTCCAGCACCGGACATATCTATCCACAATCCGGAAAATTTTATCAAAATCCGGTTAGTACAGAGGAAAGTTCGTGTAAGTGGGGCTAACACTGTTGGCACAGGAGGATAACTCACCAGGTGTATTATAATGTTATAATGTATGCCATAAGAAACACTTTTCTACTATGTATGATTCTCTTATCACTCTCCCATACATTAGGCCACGGCCACGGGCAAAAATATTTATGGCTAGTGAAAAACTGTATAAACTTCTAACCACAGCACCTGTTCTAATTGTTAGAAAGATTAATTTGGTACCATAATGATCCTGAATAAATTCTCTACAAGTCTGTTTCAATGAACATCATTAAAGAAATATTTGAACACTATACATGATGGGAAATCAATTTTCATGATTTTTTTTATACAAATGTTAAAACCCCAAGCAGCGATAAAACGTTCATATGACATACTGTATAGAAACTCTGAGTGTTACATCTAGGCTAAAAATTATAGAAGGTTTGGTGTTCTCAGGCAGTTTGACTTGGAATTTTCTACCATGCATTATAGACAATATGGACCTCTGCCCAACCCAGTATTTTGGCTAAACCGGACAGACTTCCCCCAATTAGTCCTCATGAAAATGTTTATATTCCTTAAATATAAAGACAATAGCATTGCACTCAAAGATATTTAGTGTTTACAAACTTTCAAAGGCTTTACAACTTTTCTCGGTGTCCTCAAGGAAGCTGCTCGGATGAGCACAGTAAATACTTCTTAATATAAAATATAAGATGTAAGTGTCAACAGTGACAAACGAATATAGGATTTTTAGATCACAAATTCTCTCTATATCAACATATTTCTACATAAAAAAATTCATATTTACACTCTTTAGTCAATGAAGACAGCTACGGCAGACACAGTGATTACATGGTACTGCACTCTACTGTATGGAGACGTCTTCTCCAACATCTAAATCCAACAGATAAGAATAGATGATGCAACAGATATCTGGGTGAAATACATTTTAACTAGGACTATTTCTAATCGGCAGTGAAATACAATGGCGTTGGTGTGCGATTTTAACTAACCAAGTTTTACTGGAATTATCAAGACAGGTAAAACATGTATAACTTACCATACATATATTTGGTACACAGAGGATCTTCAGATTCTTTGTTCCATGGCAATATATCATCACTGCAGTCCCTGGGCATGCCATTATATCCAATGCCAACAATTTTCTTCTCATTGTTAACTATACATGCCCCAACTTGTGAGCAGGGGTCCTTACTTCTCATGGCAGTTAAAAATGAGACAGCCATAAAATATTCATCCCAAGGTATGTAGCTGGTCCTCTTGGAGTCACATTCCCTGCAAGTAAATATTGTATGAATATCTGTACAATATATAGTAATTAAAAAATTAAAATCAATAAATGACTTAACCACGAGGTCCCAGCAGCCCTGTATCACTCAGTGGGTAAATTGACTACCAGTAGCTCAGTGCAACTACTAATGGAGGATTTACTAAAAGTTAAAGAATTTGAAATACTGTTCACTTACCCAACAGCCATATTTGCAAAGGTGTCACTGATGCCATCATCATCACCAAATTTTGCCATAGCTTTTGCCGTTTGTGTCTGTCCAGCAAATTTGGTCTCTGAAGAGCTGTCTGCCTGCATTTTGTTAACTGCAAAACTATCAATTGTTATTAGAAGAAAATAAATTAAAATGATGTGCATACAGAATACAGTATATACATTCCAGTATACAGTATATACAGTACTGTACAGACTGGTCGACCTCAATTTATAGAAGGGTTGCATTCCAGAAAAAACATTTGTAAATTGAAAACCTATACATTGAAAGATATATTCCTAAGATGCAAGTACAGTACAGTATATTATTTGTTAGGGAGGGAGTCACTTCAGGGAAATTTTCTATAATTTTTTTTTTCCTCATCTCAGGAATAAAAAGAAATGTGTGGTGCAATAGTGTTTTTCCTACTTTTTGTACAGTTGTGGCAATGTGTTCCTACACCCCCTGTGGTAACCCATGTCTCCAAATGGCAACATTGCAGTCGTAGTATCACTATTTATGAATGAATGGGTATTGGTCATGTAACGATGGACGTGATAGGTGGATAGGTTTGCTATAGGTCATTTAGGTTGGCCGTTTGGTTAGACGGGCAGTGGCGGACTGGCCCACCAGGATACCGGGAAATTTCCCGGTGGGCCCCAGTGATGATCCATCACTTTGGAAATAACGGAAAAAAGAAATAAAGAGATATGAGGTTTATGAGATATTAACTCAATCCACCCTAATGCTACCGAATGTGACATTACTAAGTCCGTACCAATGCGACCTGAAACTTTTGAGTGGGCCCTTTTACAAGTTTTCCCGGTAGAAATTTTTGACCCAGTCCGCCACTGGAGACGGGTTACCACAGGCGGTGGTAGGAACACATTTCCGAAACTGTACCAGATAAGGGTAGGCAGGTTTCTTTGGTTGGTTAGGTCAGGATCTATTTGGTTCTAGTAAATATCGCCTCTTTTAAGATACTAACTACAATGATAAGAACATTGTAGACAAAAATTAGCAAAATTTAACAACTTACCAATACATTACCTAAGTATCATGCAAATACTGTAGAATCTCCACAAAATTGGGTAGAATTCCTTAAGTTTTTTCTGCTACTAAATGCCTCCTCCACCATTACCTAATGTTAAGTCACACTGGTCATAAATACTTGTTTAGAAAATATACATTTTGCCATTGAATATTACCTTATTTAACAACAATGGCATCACTTACATTGTCAGCTGTGTGATTGGTTTTGAACAAAGGTTGTGAATAAAGTAACATACGTACTGTGCTCCCTAACCCACACATCTTCGGCAAATGTTTATATACTGTATACGGTATTATCATTTCGGTCATCCAGCTAGGTTACGTTTAGGTTAGGTTGGGTTAGGTTAGGTTGGGTTGAAATTATGTTTTTCCGGTGTTTTGGGTGTGTCTTGAACGAACCTGACCTTATTTCAAATAGGTGGATGACCAAAAGGATAATTTTACCATATACACGTTTGTACTGTATGAAATGATCAGGTTGTGACAATATGTAAAGGTTTACCTTTATACGCGATTTGAATTTGACCTTAACGTGATGGTCCTCGTGAAGGTGATTCACTTCCTGGCTAGTCAAGGTTGCAACCTCTGCCGCTTGCAATGGTTGCAACCTCTACTCTGCTACCGTAACCGTAGAGGTTTCTTTCCAAACAACCAAGGAAGGTGGCGGCTGCTTCAACCACGTACTGTACTTTCAGTGTTCTGGCAGAGTGAAAAAAATTAACGAAATCGAAAAACTCCTTCTTGTGGTAGTGCTGTTCTCAGTTACCATACTACATGTAACACTAACACCCCTCCTAATAGATAACCCAAATATCATCGGTAAATGTAATATGTGTATGCTTGTACTGTATGGGTGTTTAATGAATCAAATCAGGGCTGTAATATATAGTACGGAGCACATACAGTTTGCTCTTCCTTTATACGAGTTTTGAATTTTAGCCTGTACTGTATTGATATATCTTTACCCAACTTGGAATATCCATCTTAAGACAGGATGAGGATGGCCCAAGCTAGACCTCAATGAAGACTATTCATTCAAACTGATAAATTTGTTATTTTAAATATGTCAGTCGTTCATGTAAACTTGATATGATGGCTTCATCGAATTTTCTTAAGTATCTCAAGTTGGGCATAGCATGTAAACGTAAACACTGACATTGATAGAAAATGTAAAATAAAGGAGGGTAAACTTTACAAATTGTCTAAGAATTTCTACACTCAATATAAAATGTCAGTACAGTACAGTACAGTGTCTTACAAATATATCACAATTTTATGCAAGTCTGTGGATGTCGGTCACACTAGAATAACCCGTTATAGTAACTCCTTCTTTCCTCACACAGCCAAACTGTGGAATGCTCTGCCTTCTGTTTCCATACTTATACAATCTGTCTCACTTTAAAAAGCTGGTTTTCCGGCATCTTCGTGGTGTAGATTAACACAGTATAACCTTTTTCTTCCCTATTTTCAATTTCTTTCTGTTCTTGTTTTTTCGCCCCTCAGGCCTCGTTGTGGGTCGTTTGACCTGTGCCCGGGTGGGCTAATTCCCGTAGAATATCCATTACATGTATTTTACTTGTTTCCATAACAGAGATAATTAAATGGTTTAAAAATCTCCTGAATACAGTCTGCAATGTCAATAGCAAATTATTTCTGCATTTCTTAATGTTTAATATTATCTGTAGTGATAATAAGGATAAGAATACAATGATCATGCTAATGTCAGATTATATTTACTGTATGTGGTTAAGTAGGAAAGAAAATTATAATGTGAAGAAGACTATAGCCTTTATTAAAGGCAGACTATATTATAATAAATGGATGATCAAGTGCAGTGGCGGCTCGTGCATAGGCTGCAGAGCTGCAGTCCCCCAGACACTCACTGCCAGGCGTATGATTCCTTTAGAGAGACAGCTGAATAATACACTACCAACAAATATATCATTTTATATGTTATTTAATTATTTTCAATACGTTGCTAAGTGAATTTTCATTAAAATCAGACCAAAATTTAAGTTACTTTCATAGTTGCTGTCAATGCTGTACGATTCATGTCTGTTATTAATTGGCCGCCGCCGCCGCACTTGAAGCAGCTCAGTCTCGTACAACGTGTGGACGGTGTGGTTAAATCGTGCTTTCTTTAATTACCCTTTGACGATGGAAAATCGAGTGAAGTATTTGCAAAACATCAACTTTTCCCAGCTGACATTAAATGAAAAGACTGAAATCAAAGCAAGAGGAAGACCTACACCAGTTTTATCCATTCAACAGAACAGTACAAGCAGGAACAAAGAATATACACGCCAGTTTAACATCAGTGAATGACAGACTGTCTGCTTTAGCAGTGATATCCATTGAAAATAAAATGATAACAGAAATAAAGGATTTTAATGAAATAGTAATAAACAATTTTGCTACACCGAAGAGCAGACACGCCGACTTTATTTTCAATTAATACTGGTCCATCACCACCAACACTACTACCATGCCCTGGGAATTCGTGGACATCAACTACAACTCATACCTGAGGTAGGTCAAATTTGTGTATCCTACTGTTGTGTGAGGCTTGCAGTCCCTCCATTTTATTTTTCACGAGCCGCCACTGATCAAGTGTATCTTAAAAGAAAAGTCATCCAAATATTTCATTTACAAATATGTTAATATGTAATATTTGTGTATGCAGTGTATGTAGATTGTAAAATTTATAAATAATAATAATAAAAAAGTTAACGCTACGTGGGTTCCGGGCTGTAGAAAAGTTTGTTTTAAGTTGTAGTGTACCCGAGGCTTGCAAGTTGCTGCGTTAAACTACAGTACACGCACACCAGGAACGAATTTTAGTAATATTTTGACATACTTTTTATTTTAGAAATATTTTCACACTTTTCATTTCAGGAACATTTTCACACTTTTTATTTTAGGGATATTTTTAAACTTTTTGTTTTCGTATATCTTGATCCGAGGCCCTTAAATAGCTTTCCAAATGCATGTCTCCAGAAGTATATCGTCTCGGAGGCTTCCACAATCTATACACAACGATGTATTCAGTAGTACAGTACTGTATACCAAGGCGAGTCCTGCTCTCACCTCCAACCGTAAACGGGGGAATGAAAGATGGTACCAAGGCTTGTATTACTTCCTCCATTCCCGAGCCGTGGATGGATATTGTCTCCTGTGGATGAACAAAGGGAAGCTTCTCGCACAATTGCACCTGCATGAAGGGGAATCTCGTATGCACTGGAGCTTGCAAGTGTGCAGACAATGGAGGCGTTTGTAGGAACACAATTGGCTGAGAAAATCATCTATTAATATTTTATAAAGTGTTCCAATAGTGTGTTATATAAGAATTATATTTAAAGTGCCTTGTACCCAGAGTCCTAGACAAACTAATTGAGAACTAACCAGTGTTGAGGGTTGATTAGGCATGTAAATATGCTAACATAACCTAATCTTAAATAATATTACAATCTAACTCAAACTAACATTACCAAACCTAACCCTACCTTACCTAACCAAACCTAACTCTACCTAGCCTGACCTTACCTAACCTTATCCAACCTAACCTAATCTTGAAGTGATCCAAGACTCATAATTAGACACAATCATCATGGCTCTCAGCGAATAAGAGTCTGACGTAACTAACTAAAAGTCAATCATTATTATTACTGAATTAATCATGAACCAATATTGTTTTATTTAGATTATTAATTTCTTTAATTAACATTATTGAATCTCCAAACACGGACTGAACCTGTCTGTCTTTGTGCCTGTCTCTACCTGTCTATCTGTATTTATCTGTGTCTGTCTGTGCATCTCTATTTGTCTGTCTATATCTTTGTCTGTGCATTTCTTTCTAACTAACTATCTATCTGCCTCCCTGAGTTATCAATTTAATCTATGTATAAATACTGTATATTGAAACGTGCACGGTATATATATTCTTTTTCCCTAAATGTTTTATAATCTGAACTGTAAATTTGGACCTAACAAACCGTATAGCAAGTTCATCAGAGCGAAATAATATGCATGACCATTTCACTTTGATCTTTCTCTCTCGGCCAAGAGGGAGTAAGCGTTTCATGTTATCGTGAACCGTGTGTATATGTGCAGCGCTTACTTTATTATACCCTCCTACCACTGAAATTTCCACACACACACACACCCCTCCCCGGATCCCCTTTCTTTCTCGCTTTAAAATACACACATTCTCTCTCTCTCTCTCTCTCTCTCTCTCTCTCTCTCTCTCTCTCTCCAATGCCCTTAATAGTAACGAAACAAAATAATAATACTAACACCTTATGAAATGGAATGATAACGAATCGTAAACACGGTGTTATAAACTGTGATGCAATATTGGATAATTTAGCCCGTCGTTCTCTCCCCGGTTACCTTCACCCTCCTCCCCCATTCGCTCTCTCTCTAGCATATTTTTTTTTTTGGAGGGGGGGGTATTTTGTTGTTTGTCTGTCTGTCTTATTATCTATCTCTGTCTGTCTATATTTTCATCATCGTTTTCTGTTTGTGTGTGTGTCCCCTTTTTCTCTGTCCCTCAATGTGTCTGTCTATAGTTCAGTCTATATTTTTGTCTCGGTACTTGTCTGTCTGTGTCTGTCTAACAGCTCTGTCCTCTTGTTCCACCTTTATACTACACATGTTGTATTGCTTGCCTCCCTTATCATATTTATGTATATCAACACCACTGTAGAATATGTATATACTTGTAATATAAATGTAAAAAATAAATAAAATAAATAAATATCGAAGTGATAACCGTGGTAACATTCTGATATGTACTTATTACCACCATGCTATTGTACTATTCCAGATGATACTAAATGTTACATAATACTTCCTTGAGATAAATGTATAGTATATATCAGGTGCCTCAAAGAGAGCTCAGGTTCTCAACTGGCTCAGCCATGTTAATATTGTTATTATTATCCACTCTGTATCTGTGTTTTTCTGGCTAAATAAACTTTCAATATCATTCGTTCCTTCTGGCTATCAGTAATAATTTTAGTTATTCTAGTTTATATTTACAAGGTTTCAGCTTCACCTTATATTATCAGAGTAATGAATGACATTAGTTAGCCTGTATTTATTTTACAGTATTGTACTTAGCACTCGCTGACTTGAAAAATATTGTATAGGTAACATAGGAAATTAATGAATAACATCCTGTGCTCAGAAACGTGCATAAATATTATGTACCTCATAATATGCGTATATCTAATGATTTTGGAGGGTAATTACCGAGTTAATGGACTTCAGGTGACATTATCAGGTACGTAATTGGCCATTGATTTTTGTTTTGTTTTGGGAAAGTTAAGAAAGTTTGTCATTATTTTTTTATTTTAAATTAAAAGATTGAAATTTAATCAGGTCAAAATGCTCTATGATTAAAAGTCGTTTAGTGATAAATTTACTCGGTACAGTAAGGCTGTGAGCGTCGCTTGAGGAGGAGATTTGAACGCCCCGCCCTCTCGTCGCTCCTCGCCCCTCTCGTTCCGGGCGAGACTGGAGTAAGTCGATACACGCCGCAAGATTCTTGTTAAACTTGCACGGATTTGCAACGCTGTATCGAATGACATCGCATGATATATTTAAATTTGGCATTTAGTGTGTATATTTATAGTTAAGCGCATTCAAATTTCAAGAATATATTTATGTAGGTGAGTAAAATAAAGAGAGAATTGTTCCGTGTGGCAATAATTCCTGGACGCGGCCAGTCGACAGCGACCGTGGGAAGTCAGTGAGATTGTTTACGTATGTGAGAGCGGGTGGCCACGCGCGATCTTTCGGATATTTAATGATACGCCCGTCAATCCTTGTGATTCTACTCACATTTATATAAAAATTGATCTAAAGGTGCTAGTGAAGTAGATTCCGCCACAAGATGCCAGTGGAAAACGATACTTCTCATCAAAATGGCCAAGAGGACACTGGCGGTGGTGGGGGTAATGGAAGTGTTCCCACTGAAACTTCGTCTGAACAACCACGGCAAGCTCCGGAACCCAACGCTACCATCGTTAATGGAACACACCCTAAGGTTCCATCCACGACAACAGATGACCAAGTAGCACAAGATTCACCCAAAGATGCTAAAAAGGTAAGTCGCCAGAGCTTATCCCCAACGTTACAGGAGACTAGAGCGGCATGAGGATGTGCGGCGCCCGGCAGGTGGTTTTGCCTCGCTGGCTGAGGCACTGCACAAAATTCCGCTTTGTTGAAGTCTCCTACTTGGACCGGCGCGGGCGAAGGTTACCCAGCCAGTCCACACGTAGGTTAATCGATAAGTTCATATTCGTCAGATTTTGCATTTCACGTTTTATTTTCCATGTTTTCTTAATAAGCAACACCTAAGCCGAGGGCGTCTTGTGAATAAGGTATCTATCCACACCTGTGCATCCCGGTAATCGGCACACATTTAAGCGTTTGTTACTCAGTAGTGAATATTATATTATGGATGCTGAAAGAGTGTGATAAGTCATTGTCTAATATGAAGAAGTTGGAATGGGTGATGAATATTGAATAGAATTATGGATTGTATGTGAGGTTTTACCAGTATTATTAAGATTACTGTTACCCACTTCTCATACAATCCACAATTCCTTGTTTAATTAAGGAAAAGGCGCTTTTGTCAAGGGCTAAGGAAGTTACATGCCTTCGTTTTAATTGAATTTGAAAGTAACTTTGTCCTTATACGATGGGTCAATTTGATAAATTTCCTGGGCATGAAGCTGATAAATATGTTTGCCTTTATCATTGACCTATACCCTTGTTTAAACATCTTCTGTCAGTCCAATACGACCAGAGACCTACCACACCCACAAGCAATATACAGTAAGAATATTTTAGTTTGGATGATCCTCCATAATTTCAGAAACCTTGCTTCAATGTCTATTATTTACGTTATGGTTGATGTATAATCTGAATTGTAAATGATACTTTCTTGTTTTAACGAACGTGTGGGCAAAGCTGTGATCACATTGTATCTCAGTGCGCCGTGTCATTATTTTCCGTATTAACGGTGTTCCTCAAGGTACGGGAGGTCTAACAGGGAAAGTAGCCTAATGTTATCTCGGACGTTCGCTATTGGGGATCATTTATTTTCCCCATAGTCTCTCCTGTGAAATAAGTCCGTTATCATTATGGTTAGTAGAGAAACAACAAAGATTTTTAGGTCTTACCTCAAGAACTTAACTGAAATGTTGAGTCATGATACTTGACGTCGCTGCAGCGGTTCGACAAATGTAAAAAGATATATGATTTACAAAACACTCCTTCATATATATACTGTAGTTTACGGTGACTAGGCACGCTGTGTCGCCTTATACATATCTCAGTCGCTGGTCACTGGAGCTATATATATTTTACCTCATGTGATTCTGTTTGGCTTGGTAGAGCAAAATGAACTCTTGTACATTTTTTTTCCGAGAATACTTTGAACGAACTGCATTATGGATATGATGTTTATACGCCTCAGTTCACCACACTACTTACTACAGTATATGACGGGAAGTCGTCGCCACTTTCCCATCTACCTGGTACTGTAGATTGTAGAAAGTAGGTAAATCAACTTCTATATGGACGTAACTGAGGCTATTATGATCGTGTGAGGAGTCTAAGAATGTGTGACACTGAATTCCCCTGAATAGTGAGGGGACCATCATGGTCTGGCCTTCACATAAAGGCGTGCCCACGGTTTGGGACGGGATAGTCTGCCACCATCCTTAGGCGAGGCAATGACCAAAACAGAGTGGATTGACAGTCTGTCACCGTCTCTCAGGTGATGCCTTGTCTGGAGCGATCCAGAGTGACTTGTCACCATCATTTAACTAATGCCTTGTCTCAAAGGTAGGATTAATTTGATGCCCCGGAATTATTGATTTAATGTTTTGTCTATAAATGTGCGACTCCATCTAATATTACGTACGGGTGAGGACACGAAGGGCTCTGGATTTGGGTGACATCGTAGCATCATCATCCAAAACACACATCACCCCAGGTGCCTCATAACTGCGTCGTACATGCGTGATGTTATGGAGCAGAGGATTACTTTAGGAACACCTGGTGACCTCTCACTGTTTTGGTTCTGGCGCTTCGCTGTATTCCTCGCCATTATGTGGGAGTCACCACACGTCGGAAAATTTATATAGAGGTATTTGTTCTAAATTTCCTTTGTGTTGAAATTTGAAACGAATAATTTTATTAACATTGAACTGTAAATTCATGGACATTGTTTTAATTTTTGTACCGGTATCTTAGTATAGAATGTTCAGTGTGTGTGTGTTAATTTTGGGTAGTTGCAGCACGGTAGGTCTAAACATCTGCCCGTATCGAGTGATCTGGCTTGACAAGGAGTAAAGTAACTGTTACTGTAGTCTAACATTATCCACGAGGGGTTGAGAGTAGTGTGCCGTGGGTGGGTAGAAAAGTTAGCCTCACTGATGTGTCTAAGCATAAAATCTTAAGACTGGTTCGCCAGAGTGTTGGCTGCCTTGCATTATTCATGTACAGAGTTAAGGAGGGAGTTACCGGTATGAATGGAAACTGGGAGAGACTTGTCTAGTTTGTACTGTACATTAACCTTCTGTCGTTTTAGGATATATTTTTTTTAATCTTGGCATTTAAAAGTGTGTGATTCTGTCTTGTACTGGTTAGAGTAAAGATTTGTTTGTTGGTCATGCTCTCGTTGTATCAACCCTTTATACACTTTAGATTGGTTTAATTCCTTAATCATGGCTCAGAAGTTCACTCCCAGAGTTGCTCATATCCATTACTGGTATTTCCTTCAGAGATGACCCAGCCCCTCTACCCTTCACCCCAAGTATACATTGGTTCTACTTCACCCCCAGAAGTAACCTGTTTGTTTGCCCAGTCTAATTCACCAGAGAGAACCCACACATCCATCTCTTAACTTCGGGAGATTATCCGTGTTCCCTTTCTCATTTGTAGGAAATGTTCCACTCGTTCTTCAAACGCAGAGATGACCTTCACACCATTCTCAGAGACGACCCACACCTTTTTTATAATTCCAAGATAGCCCATCATCAGCTGAATTAAGCAGGGGTGCCCAATATTCCTGAGATCTAACTACCGGGTACTACTATGTCCACTATGGTATCGAAGTTTGGTAGAAGTTGCTGTACCAAAGAGGCTGGAAGGTATTGTGTACACTGGAAATAACCACTTTGGGCTTCAACAGCACTGAAGTATATATGTATCTGGATGTTGACGTATGTGGAACACAACAATAGAGGCTCTCAGATTTATCCTTGCTTCCTTGTTGCCAAATTTGCTTTAGTGTTGAAATTGTTATGCAGGAATACCCTTCGTTCTCGTCAGTTTATCTTGTTTATCCACTGATACTCTGGTAAATGTATTTTTGTAGTCCCTTTAACTTAATATTTTGGTAGCTACGCCCTGTGGTGTAACTATCGCGCAGCAACAATGTTTAGCTGAGAGTGTGGCATTAAAGATGGTTCTTGCTGAATTCCCAGAAGAGCAAGCTCTCGGGGTCTTCTCTGTCTGCAATGCCAAATGGTTTGTTTGATGTAATTAGGCGTCACTCCATAAATAGTCTGATGATGAGGGTGGAAATGTCACGCAACAAACTCATCACTGCAGTAACACGTAGGAGTACAGTACACGCTTGTTACCTGTAATATATTTACACAGTGGCAGAACAAGCTGTGAGTATCTTATCGCTGATTGTTTTAAATGTTCTGGCTATTATTTTCCCTTTGTGTTAATGTACGTTTTAAGTGGTTGTTTCCTCTTCTTGTTTATGACTAAGAGCTGAACATCCTCATTGTGGAACGTTTATGTGTGATAACTTTTGTCTTGTTTCTACTGCTAATGGCGTGTCCTGGTTAAAACCGTGTGTTATTATCTCTGACCGTGGTGGGGAGTAAACATCATCCCCGGCCGTGGTGGTGAGTCAACATCATCCCCTGTCGTGGTGGGGAGTAAACATCATCCCCGGTCGTGGTGGTGAGTCAACATCATCCCCGGCCGTGGTGGGGAGTAAACATCATCCCCGGCCGTGGTGGTGAGTCAACATCATCCCCGGTCGTGGTGTCGGTCGTGGTGGAGTCAACATCATCCTCGGTCGTGGTGGTGAGTCAACATCATCCCCGGTCGTGGTGGTGAGTCAACATCATCCTCGGTCGTGGTGGTGAGTCAACATCATCCTCGGCCGTGGTGGGGAGTCAACATCATCCCCGGCCGTGGTGGGGAGTCAACATCATCCCCGGCCGTGGTGGTGAGTCAACATCACCCCCGGCCGTGGTGGTGAGTCAACATCACCCCCGGCCGTGGTGGTGAGTCAACATCATCATCCCCGGTAGATGCCCAGTGCTTCTCACTCGCCCCCACGGAGTGACTCAGTCTACCCTTGCCACCCAGCTCTCCTCCACACCATCCCAAGAGATGCCTCACTTCCTTTCGTGTTTTTGTGTACTGAAATCAGAGCTGCGTGAAGAGTGGGTTGTGCTTTAGGATCAGAGGAGTTACTGGGTAGGTAGGTAGGTAGGTGGGGTAGAAGTGCCAGAGGGTTTTGTTAAGAAGGTATGTGGGTGTTTTTGTGTGGGTTGTCTGCGCGGTAAGGGTTGGTGGTATGATGTAAGTCGTTCTTATTAGGGAGAAGTTGTGATTTTTAAGTTGGTATTGGGCTTGACATTAAGGTTTTCTTAGAGAATCTTTGTTGTGTAGATCATAAAGGAGTCACATAACGTCCTCAGTCCTCCCCCCCCCCCCAGCTCTCTCTCCTGTCTGGACTTTCGTAGTTACTCGTTTTTTTAACATTTAAAGATGGAATAAGTGTGTTAAGAAATAGATGATGGTTAACAATACTCAACTAGCATACAAAAAATATACATATATAATTATAATAAAAAGCAGCGAGTTAAATCATACACGTTGGCAACACTTTCCACCGAGTCAGTGGGCCCTGTACTTGTACAGATGAGTTTGTTTTTGTTCAGTTACATTGGCTATGCTGTCTGGGTGAATTTGGGCTTGTTATTATTTTCTTACTTTTGTTACTGTTGTGTTGTGGATCAAGAGGTACTGAAACCTGGAAGGTGGATGAAACAATAGGAGGATGTGTATGGTATAAGACATGTGTAGAAAGTCACGCCAGGAAAGAGCAAAAACAAGTAGACTCGAACGTACTTGCTCATCTTAACTTGAATACGCAGCATACAAATCGAATCTTCAGCGTCCATATTGAATTCACAATGTTTCATAAAACTGTATCGTGCATGCCAAATTGTGCTTGTTTGCTTCGTTAATGATGCCACTATCGCATACCAAGGCATTCCCCTGCACATGGTTTACGGTCCGTCTTCGAGCACTGTCTAGATTAAGCTTCCAAGACCTCGCAAATATAAGATCTTATTCTCCCACGTTTTAGATCAGCCTTTACACCAGATAACTTGGGTGACATCACGAACCTCTCGACCTATTTGTTTTACCCTGTGCTATAATCTATCGCCATTAAGTTTCTACACCTTCACAACACCTGCCAGGGCTTTCTATTGATTTTGCTGGTCTCAAAAGTCATAAATGCAGTACAGGTATATTATACTTTTTTAACCCTTTCTCTTGACTTTATTGCGAGTGTTTGATTAATATTCCCTTTACCTCAAAAGTCACCCTGTTCCTTGCTTGTGGGTGTTTGTGATGCTTTCTTATAAGATTAGTCCAACATCCTCTCTCCCATATACTTCACCTACCACTCCCAGGGACAGTAACACCCCTGTAATAGTCCTCTGGCGTTCACCTACTCTTCTAGCCAAGCGTAAATATTTCCCCACTTCCAGACTCAACAGTGAGACAATTGCCAGAGTTTGGTTGGGTCATTATACTGCTGTTGGGTTAATATGGTGTCACTCTGGCACTGGTTTAGTTAGCTGTCTGCCTCAGTTTGGCATTGTTACAGTGTTGGTTATGGTGTTACTTTGGACCAGAGTTTCAAATTATTGGTACAGTCAGGGACAAAAGTTTGCTCCCCTCTTGGTGAAACTGATTCACGGGAATGAGTCTCCGAACTGACTTACCCTGACAGTTGTATCTCGTTTGAGGTCGATGCTATTTCATTTTGGGCAGGAGCGAACTTTTGACCCAGACTGTATGTACCACAGTTTGCATGAAGGCAGGTATTGTTTGCTGTGAGTTGGGGGGAGTGACAGTTCTGTACCGTCACACTGCACAGATCAGGGAGTCAGGAGTCAATTATACTTTGTTTAGTTCTGCTGGAATGTAAAGCTCGGCTGTGGATGTCAGGTATTGATGTAGACCTCCATATACTAACTAACTCCAGGGTGATACTGTAAACAAAAACACTAATATGAGCTGTGAATAGCGTCAGTATACTGTATCGGTGCTAGTTTTCATTGTAGTAGAGAGAGAGAGAATATTACCTCCACTGGTTGGTTTAGGAGACCTTCACCTCAGAATGATTCACAGAAAATTGGGTTCATTTTCCCTGAACTCTATTGTGTTGTACCATCCTCACTCAACATATTTGCATATTTTGTATTTTCATTTATACAATTTTACGTAAAAGAATGATAAATGGTAATAACAAATACAAATATACCTGTAATACCCCTTGTGTGAAATTTGTTTATGTAATGCAGTACTGTACTCCTTAACGGAATAACGAGTACAGTAGCAGAACTTGGTCATAATATGTACCGCTACTTAAAGAGTTGTTGACACTGGTGAAAGTTGAGGGGGGTGAACCTGAGCACTCCGGAAGTGAAGGTCAGGCAGGAGGGAGGGAGGTAAGACCGATGGGTGTTGGAGCGCTGCGGGACACTTAATGGCGCGTATATACGCCGCTTACCCACCGTGACTGACAGGCGGTGGAGTTCAGTATTACCAAAAACACCATCACCACCGCTGGGAAATATCACCATCATTATTAGTAGTAGTATTTGCGGTTTATATTGTATGTTAGTTACAAAGTTTGTTGTTACTATCCTAAGTATAGTATGAATACAGAGGCTGGGAATACTCTCTCGTGTTTAATAAATTGAGTGTATTTTATATTGCAGTGAGCAGTAGAATGTGATTTGTATCTGAATTTTATCATCATTATTCACGAGTGCGCAGAAATAGTTGAAAAGGTTCTAATAGATCCCGTGGATATTTGATTAAAGTGATAATTTGTAATTTGCCGAGATTGGTTAATGAAATCCTGATTGAAAATGTGATTTCCATCAAACGCTTAAGATTCATGACGTCATTACGCAGATTGACAGAACATCGGAAGTCTCTGTTGGATGAAGTTTACAGAAAAGTTGATGATAAATTCGTAGAAGGAATTCGAAGCCGATTTGGTATATAGTGGTAGTTACAAGATTGATTTACACGGTTTGATGAAGCTCCTGAATTGTGACCAAGGGAAACTGTTTGTACAATGAAATTTGCATAATATATTGACATTCTGATCAAGCTGGCTGATGTTTGCCTCCGTTCCTCCTCCATTGGGGGCATTTGACATGGACACGTTCATTTTAAACGAGATTGTTACGTTTGAATGACGGACACCTGAATAAGCTACATTTCATCTGATTTTTCATGAATATTAAGTTTTATCATTTGGTTTGAATATCTTACCCTACCTTGTCAAAACTGGCAATATTACCCAAAGAAAAAAAATTCAGTTTAAACCCGGAAAGCCATTACTGATTTGGGTATATTTATCTCACTTCATATTATGCATTATAATTTATTTGTTGGAAAAGGCGACATAACAACAACATATTAGGCAACTTTTGTACTAATTTCCTGTCATTAGTGTTGGTATAATTGGTAAAGAGTGACGGAACAAGATGTTGTAATAATATGTGTGAGTATTTATTTCTCAGTGTAGGTCAACAACATGGCTGACTTGCCTCTACGTTTGTTTCGGTAATAACCAGCTTCAGATTACCCTCACCTTCGTTCCATTCATTAAAACACCAGGATTTAAACTTTCTAAAGGTATTGCATCCACTTAATATATAACAGCAACATCACTCGCTAATTAGTAATTTTAATCGTCAATTCTGTCCAGTGTTTGTCTGCCGTGTTTTGTGTCGCTTGAGTTGTGTTGTTGCTGGTCGCGTGAATCCATTTGTTGTTGTTTTTATACGTATATTTAACTTAGGTATGAAGAAAGGAAGCGTGAGCCTTTTAGGTGAATGGTGTTCGTTCAGTTGAGGTCTTATATCTTTTAATTATAATAGTGTTTAATGTGTGTTTTTATGTAATTGAGATTATATACAAAGTTACGTTCTGGACTTTGGCTACGGTGCGAGGGAAGGAAATTATACCATCTGCTCTGGTTCCTTATACACGGTGAGAGGTTCCTGTGTGGTTAATACATCAGCGTCGTAGCAGCTGGGAGTGGTAATTGAGAGAGACTAATGGGCTCTGGGTGTTGAGCCCATGTAACGCTTAATTAATAAACTCATCTGTGGTTTGTGGTGAGCCAGAGAGTGAGGTTTGTATGGTGGGGGTGTGGAATGGTTGAGTGGGAAGGAAGTGAAGTGAGTAGGGTGTTTAGGTCTTGGGGACATGGGTGGGTGTTATATAGGGAGGTGGGTGAGTGAGATGAGAGGATTTGGGGGTAGAGATGGCCGGGTGATTGGGGTAAAAATTACTAGGGAGAGTTGAGTGGGATGGGAGTACTTGGGGAGATATAGTAGAGTGGGTGGGATAGGGGAGTGAGTGGGCAGCTGGGAGATGAAGTGAAGGACTAACATGACCTTGTGGTGAAGGTAATAGCTTCTTGTGTATGTGTCTATTTACATACCAACCAATTCATGAAGTATACGGAGGCATTTATAGTTTTGTTTGTACTCGCTGTCAAGTTTTGTATAACATAAATGAATTGTAAATTATTTCTCTACTTTGGATATTGTGACTGGTTCTAGGTGGAGGGTGTGGTGAAGGTGGCCACAGGGGGTGTGTTGTGGTGGGTTGGTGGTAACAGCAGGTGTATGCAGTGTGAGGGCGATGGCAGGACCTTGAAGATGGTTGGTGTATTTTGCTACCAAGTGAGTTCGTTTCTTCTCCTTCACCTTCTTATTCACTGCATCCCACCCTTTCTCCCCCACCCTATCACACACCACCGCCCACACACACACGATCTACCCACGTTAAGTCACGCAGCGTCCTGTTTAATATCCATCATGACGGCGTCTTTCCCAACCAGTTGAGTCATACCAACATCTTTTCTCTCAACTTTGATATCATATCCATGTTGGAGAAGAAAGCTGTCTGGTTGGGGGTGATGGTGCAACCTGCCTCACCCCAGCCAAGACTACCTTGCTCCAGCACCCAGCAGCAGACACGCCATTCTGTATGCTTGCTCTTGACCCATTGAGTCTTTGACAAACGTTATTCATCTAGGTGTATTATCCTCCCCCCCTCACTCCTTCCTCCCCCCGTCCCCAAGAGGCAGGTTATTCGTACAGCCATTGTTCGCCTTTCTCACGTCAAGCCTACTTGGGCACCATCACATGCCACTCCGACAAATGACTTGCACATCGTCGTCGCGTGTCCTGCTCCTAGTGTACCCCCCGAGGGAGCCAGGCGGTACATAGATTAATGTACTGGGGCTGTGAGTTCATCCCGTGTACACCAGACAAAGCAGCACCAACTTCCCCCACCTCCCTCCACCACCACCCACCACTTGTTCCTCTGGCCATTTCTACATCACCCTCGTCTGGATCTTTTTATGTAAACACAGTTGCTCAGCGTCACCCTGTCGTGGCTACGCTCCCACCACTTTATCACGAGAGCTGCGAGTTTTAATGTGGTGCCGTGTGTGTGTGTGTGTGGAAGGTTGTAGAGACTTTGAGAGTTGGAGGTATTCCGGGAGGGACGTGGAGGAACGAGAATAGTGTGGAGGGGACAGTATGGTAAGTGGTTGTGTGTTGTAAGCGGAGGTCATAGTGGCAGTAACGGCCGCCAGGGAGGTGCGGCCGTGTCTGCACCACCAACCCGCCAACTCACCAGCAATTTCCGTTAAATTCTAATTACGGGGTTTCACTTGCGTCTGACCTGCTAGTCTAGTTCCCTCCTGTTTCTTTACTATAAATCATTTTGGCTTTTATAGAAATTTCAGCGAGAAAGAAAACCCATATTTATATAACAGACGATTTATTTTAATGTATATTTTTACGTATAAGATATAGAGGAGTGCTTGATGAGTGACATTCCATCTTTATTTATCTCGTTATAATAAAGTTTTCATATTTTCTGATCTTGTTATGGTTTTAATTCCCAGCAGTCTCTCTCTCTCTCTCTCTCTCTCTCTCTCAGTTCTGCCCTGGAGCTTCAGTTGCCATCTGGTTCATTTGTTCACATTTTCGCGTGAATAACCCACTTTTGATCCCTGGCGTGCCTCGTTTGTCAGGTAAATTGCCAAGTTGTGCTGGTCATGGTGTGTCGTGACTTACTTTAAAAGATCGTAATTATTTATAACAAGAACGGATGTCGTTTTTACACTGTTGTTTATGTCCGTCGATGAGAGACTACTGAACAGGAATTGGGTAGACTCGAAAGTAATCCACTGGCTGATTGTGTTTACTTCGTAGTTGTAGTGACGAAGGCGCTGCGAAAAACTAAACCTTAAAAAACACGGAAATTTCACAGAACATCACTGTCAAGGAACCGTAATTTGTGGGTGTGAGGCCAGTTGTCAGTCATGTGGTGAGGGGACACAAGATGAGAGACTGGTGATCATAACTTGGTATCATACTGTTCATCATTCACCACTGATTGCTTATATTCACCTCTTGTTAGACTCTAGTTAAAGGACCTTGATAAGTGAGGCAACAGAGGGAAGGTGCATGTGGTTTAGAACGTCATATTAATGGTACAAATATGGAATTGTATTAAGGTTATCAAAAAGGTCACTTAACTTAGCCTTAATAGTAAGTTTGATAAAGAAACATGTTTGTCCTCAAAATTAATTGTTCAAGACGAAATTTTACCTTTATCAATAGTTAAGGGGCTAATGTACAGTCGATTGCAATTACACCTGGTACAGTGCTTGTCGTGGTTTGTGATGTGGTAACACCGTGGAATGCTTATCTAGCTTCCCTATAGTCTGGCTACTATTGCGAGGTTCCTGGGGGCAATTCCGGGAGTCTTAATACGTAGTAAACGAACACAGAGTTGCCACATCTCGCAAAACACACCAGCCACTGTAGTAGGTATTCGTGGAGGCGACTGCACGTTCTCTGTTTTAATATAGAATGATGAGGGTTGTGGTGTGGTTTGTAATGGTCCAGCTGGGTCGTGATGTGGTCTGCCCCCGGCTGTCTAGTGCCTGGGGTGTAGGGTTATCACTGTGGGCGTGAGGCTGTTTATACTGTTGTAGTGGTGTATACAATGCATCTCTGTGCGTTTGTTTGGGTCTCTCTCTCTCTCTCTCGAATTGGATTATTTTTATTCGACAACACGCGTACCCTTAAGTTTCACGACAATCGCACAACTAACTATTGGGATTATGGTGTCGCACACAAATGGCCTTGTTCGTAGACCTTGGACGGGGGTTTTGCAGTATGACGAACAATTTTCCAGTGCATAAGACGTGAATTTTGCAGCTGTATCTGTTTCAACACTTAGATTGGATTCTTTGTGTTCTAGTGTTAATGAGTTCGACAAGGTTTGGACACGGTAGAGAGTTGTTTCACGTCCTACAATGTTCATCCGTCGTGGAGTCTAAGAGTTAGTGTTTTGAACCGTATATAATGAGCCCTTTTAATATGCTGGGTTGTGAAGTTTACATAGAAATCTCATTTTTACTTTTATTTCATATTCCTTAAGGTCCACACACACACACGCACCCACACACACACGCACACACACACACACACACACGCACACACACACACACACACACACACACACACACACACACACACACACACACACACACACAAACACACACACAAACACACACACACACACACACACACACACACACACCCCCACACACACCCACACACTTGGTTTAAGAATGAAGTCAACTAGTATAAGCCATAATTTATATATAACGTGATTGTGAAGACTTTTATTGGACGATGAGGTTATGAAGTGATGAGGCAATTTATTGTGTTTATTTTTCTCACTGATAGAACGTCCTTGTTATTATTAACGTATTCTTGTGTTGTTATTACTTGGTTTCTTTGATTTTTTTCATCCTCCTTATACTCATACTTTTCATTTTCCTCCTCCTCACCCTCATACTTATCCTCCTCCTTTCCCTTATACTTTCCTTCCTCCCCTTCCCCCTCCTCCTCATGCATTTTAGTCTTCCTTATCCTCATATTTATTTTCATTCTCATACTTTTCATCCTCCTCCTCCTACTCCTCCTCCTCATACTCTTCCTCCTCCTTCTCTGTCATCTGGGGTGTTTACAAATGCAACAACATACAGGTGGAGTACAGGTGTGTTGTAGGGTATGGTGGGAAGGTATTCTTAGGCGGCGGCGGCGGCGGGGCATTTAATTAGCAGCCTGTGAACCGTAGTGTTTGTTGATCAAGTCCTCAAGTGGGGAGGGATGAAGTAATAGTCTCCCCTCCTCCCCCTCCCACCCACTCCTCCCCTTCCACATCCCCACCCACTTCCCCACCCACACCCCTTCCACACCACACCTTTATCTCCCTTTCATACATCCCCACACATTTTACTTTCGCCTCCTCCTTCCACCCACCTCCCCACACGCCACACCCATTCTTCCATTCCCATACCCAACCACACCACACATCTGTCCACCCACACCCTACCACACCACACCCCTTTCTCTCCCCTACCATTCATTGCTTCACCACACCTCCTCACCCACACCCTCCTTCACCCACACCCCTCCCACTCACCCACACCCTCTCCCAACCCACACCCTCTCCCAACCCACCCCTCCTCCCAACTCACCCACACTCTCCCCAACCTCACCCACTCACCCACACCCTCTCCCAACCCACCCACTCACCCACACCCTCTCCCAACCCACCCACTCACCCACCCACCCACTCATCGTCAACCCACCCACTCACCCACACCTCATCGTCCCCACTCACCACACCTCACCTTCCCCACTCCACCCACTCACTCACACTCTCCTCCCCACCCACTCACCCTCTTCCCCATAATTACTCCATCCTCAATACACTGTTGATCTTAATGCACACGGGGTGAAGTTATGACCTTTATAGATGAGAGGGGGGGGGGGGCTCGTGAATAGCGATGAGGTGAGGGATGGTGTTTATAAGGGGGGGTGGGGTTGTGAGGAGAAGAGAGGGAAGTTTGTAAGTAAATAGTGACGAGGGGAGAGAAGAGGTTTTGTGAGTTATAAAGAAAAGGGAGGGAAAAAGGCGAGATATTTGTTAGTCCAGGTGAGGAGACTAGGTGTGTGTGTGTGTGTGTGTGTGTGTCTGTGTATGGCGATTAGGGGAAAGGGTGGGTATCTAATTATATGATTCGGCCAAAAAAATGGGGGTTAGAGGGTGGACAGGGTAGTGAGTGAACGTGAGGGGAGAGAGGAAGGAGTTTTGAATGTCCGAGCTACGAGGGAGAATGAGTGGAGTATAGTCCTTTTTTATTCCCGGGGAGAAGAAAAAGAGAGAGGGAGGGGGAAGTCTCACCAGGGTTAGGTAGGTAGGTATAGGTGGGAGGATAATAATAGAGTTTGTAAGTGGCGTAAAGGACAGTGTATTAATTACAGATTAGTGGAGGAAGGGAGGAGGGGAATGACTTTAGTTCGCCAGGAATCGACAGACGTGGTTTCAATGTATAGATATGAGGTGTTTTGAGGGAAGATGGTGTGCGTGTGTTTGTATTGTGTGTGCGTGTGTATGTATATATATGTGTGTATTGTCTGTGTGTGTTCTGGTTGCTGTAGGAGAATATGACCGATAATAATTTGTTGCTGGGATGAAAGTCAGGAAACACTGTTAAAATAGCCGCGGTTATTGACATTGATTCTACATGACTTAATTTATTCCCTTGATTAAGATGTATCATGAGAGAGGCAGCTGGGGTTACTGTGGAAGGTTTGGGTGGTGTTGTGTTGACAGTTCCAGTGTGGGAGTGTCCGGGACGTGAAATATTTTCTCCTGAGGGCTTCCGTCATTTTGAACAAGCTGCAACTTCGCAGTGTTTGAAGCGAAGCACCACTGTACAATCAGCTGGTGGCAGCAAGAATTCGTTCTATCTTGGCCGTGCTGGCTAGGTTAGGTTAGGTTATTATTTGGTTGTATTAGTATCTATTACGTTAGGATATACAATATTAAGTCAAGCATGAATGATCGTCTCTTATTCTCTCGCTTACGGAGTGTACAGTGGTGCCGCGCTTCAAACACTGCGACAGTGCCCCTTGTTCAAAATGACGGAAGCCCTCAGGAAAAAAAATTCGCGTCCGGGACGTGCCTGGCTGCTAGGTTTGAGGTTTATCTTTCAGAGGGTTTCTCTTACAAGCCTGGACCACTCTCCCACGCTTACCTGGCCCCACAGCACCACGTAATTCGGGCTGCACACACTGCACGTAACTCGAGGTGAAGGACACCTCCCCAGCCTACAGTGTCATACGGTGAAATAGATAAAAATATACAAAAAAAAGCAGTTCTCTGGCGTATTGTAAACAAACAGTAACATCTCTCATAGTTAAAGCTGGTGAAAAGGACCACATTCCAGCTTAGAAACGTAGGATTATCACACTTAAGAGTTGTTAAGAGATAGCATTTTGTTGCCCCGAGGTTTCAGGGACTTGGTAGGCATGCAGACCTCAATGGAAAGGGCGTTTTGGGGCTGGCGGACGCTGATGATTGTGGGGAGACTCGTTAAGGCTTTGTCTGTCATTTGGTTGGCTGGCAGGACCGGGGTGAGGGAGTGTAGGTGTGATGAGAGAGTAATGAAGGGGGGGGGGGGAAGAGAGGCTTAAAATAGACCACCTGGAGATTAGACACCTGAGTTTATTTTACCCGAAGAATGTGTGTGTGTGTGTGTGTGTGTGTGTGTGTGTGTGTGTGTGTGTGTGTGTGTGTGTGTGTGTGTGTGATAATATGCAAGAAATGTGAGGCAGCGCTCCTACTTAATTATTACCCTCGACCTCTTAAGTACCGTAATGACGAATTTAAATGTAACTGACAGACATGTTAACTGATGTGTGGAGAACCTGGTTTAACTCTGATGGTTTATTTGTTATTGTTATTTATTTAGGTACAGTATGTGCTTAATGTTTGTGGTTATTGATCTCTCTCTCTCTCTCTCTCTCTCACACAAACACACACACACACATACATACATATAAAATCAGTGATGTATCTGACTTTGTAAATTCCATTAGGTGACTTGTCAGTTATAAGTTGATATGTATCTGTGATTTACTGTAGCAGCTCTCACCCACGAGGTTACGTAGTGGACCATGAGTTTTTTTTTTTTTATGTGCTTAGAAGGTATCTCTCTCTCTCTCAGTTCTTTTATAACTGCTATACATTGCCTTTGTCTTCGTGTAATAGGGAGACGAGGGTAGCCAAATCGTGTCTGTCCTCGTGTAATAGGGAGACGAGGGTAGCCAAATCGTGTCTGTCCTCGTGTAATAGGGAGACGAGGGTAGCCAAATCTTGTCTGTCTTCGTGTAATAGGGAACTAAGGTAGCCAAGTCTTGTCTGTCCTCGTGTAATAGGGAGTTACTAGAGTAGCCAATTCATCCCTGTCCTCGGGTCTCGTCCAGAAGTGTCCACACCCAACCCCCCTCCCTCCTCCCCCCACCATGGAGATATATGAATAGCACTCTTGTAAAGAGGAATGTTTGGGAGGTGAGGGTCGGGGGAGGTTTAAGGGTACTGCGTCTCCTTGGGGGGAGGGGGGAGGGTTGCTGAGGGGCACTGTGGAAGGGGAAGAAGGGAGGGGGGAGGGATTCATGAAGGATGGAAAGGGAATATGGGTTGGGGAAGAGGTCCTTTTTTCTCTCTCTGATGGGGGATGGGGTTGAGGAGGAGTAGTATGGGTTCATCCTTTGAAGGTTAAATGGGGGTTGGTGGGTTGTCCTCGATGGTGGCGGAAGATTACGAGTGGTTAAAGGTTCAAGTGTGGTGGTGGTGGTTCTTCAAATCAATATATTGGTTCATTTGTAAAGGTGGTGGTTCATTTTGTTACTTAATAAATAATAGTGCAGTTTTAGGTATTAACATAGGTTAGGTTTAAAATGTTTGAAAGCTTTGTTAGTACATGAAATAGTATTGTTATTATTAAGAATCTCCACCTCAGCTTATTTCACCTAAAAATTAAGCACCCTAACGTTAACCTAACCTAACCTAACCTGTTCAATCCTATTCTATTCCAACGTAACTTATCCTAAACTATCTAATCCTATCCTAACGCTAACCTGTCCTATACTAATCTAACGCTAACCTAACCTAACCTAAACTGTTCAATCCTATTCTATTCTAACCTAGCTTATCCTAAAATATATAATCCTATCCTAACACTAACCTATCCTATACTAACGCTAACCTGTCCTATACTATCCTAACACTAACCTAACCTATCCTAACCTGTTCAATCCTATTCTATTCTAACCTAGCTTATCCTAAAATATATAATCCTATCCTAACGCTAACCTATCCTATACTAACGCTAACCTGTCCTATACTATCCTAACACTAACCTATCCTTTACTAACGCTAACCTGTCTTATACTAATCTAAGGCTAACCTATCCTAACACTAACCTATCCTATACTAACGCTAACCTGTCCTATACTATCCTAACACTAACCTATCCTATCCTAACGCTAACCTGTCCTATACTATCCTAACACTAACCTATCCTTTACTAACACTAACCTGTCTTATACTAATCTAAGGCTAACCTATCCTAACACTAACCTATCCTATACTAACACTAACCTGTCTTATACTAATCTAAGGCTAACCTAACCTATCCTAACGCTAACCTGTCCTATACTAATCTAACGCTAATCTAACCTATTCTATCCTCACCCCCATCCCCCAAATAGTGTTAGGTGGTTAATCATATAATGTGAAATAAGCTTAGGTGGATATTCTAAAGTTACCGTAAATAAGACAGTAATCAAACAATAAAAACTACTTAAGGTTCAGTAAATATTATTTCATATTTTGCTCACGATTTATTTTTTATTTATTTTTTATTTATTTTTTTATTTTTATTTTTTTTATAAATGGTACAAAAAAATAGATTTGTCCCTTAGTCTCGGCGTTTCCTTTTGGCTATAGACAGACGATAAAGCCAGATAAATGTTGTAAAATACTGTAAGTTATTGATACAGGATAATGATTCATACTGTAGCTATTAGTTCCAATTTGGGACTCTGGGATAAGATGGATATAGATAAAGATGTTCTGAGGGTTGGGTGTTGATCTCTCGGTACTGTGCCGTATGGAGGGTGAATTAAGAGTGGAAGTTGACAAGTGAGGGTGACGATAACAGCAGCGACGGTGGCATAGAGGTGTGAGTCATGGGGGAGTATGTAGAGCGTCTCTCTCTCTCTCTGTATGGTCTGAGGAATGTTGTGGTTTTGAGTGAGTGAGAGCCACCGCCACCCTCATAAAGGGACGCCCACCCGCCTGCCTCCCACCCACCCAGTCCCTGCCCTACCTCACATCTGGGTCACTCGGTATAGAGGCAGTTGTCGACACCATGGAGGTATACTTTATACCTCCATGGTCGACACACACATACACACCCCAGACCTTCACAGTACCTGAACACTTTTACCTCCCCTACCCCACACACACACACACACACACACACACACACACACACACACACACACACACACACACACACACACACACACTTTCCATCATTGCAATAAAAAATCTCTCATATATTTACTTGTACGGGAAGAATCATGGAGGGGAGGAACCGGGTGTTGTTAGTAGTGATGGAGAGGTTTAACGTTTATTGGTTGTCACGTAACCAATCACAAGAGAGGAGACTGTAAATATGGGACAGCGCCATAAAGCACATCCTCTTTATTGCTACACTAGTTTATTTAATGTTTTTACTCCCCTGATGTAAGAGTTCCGCCGCGCTTGTGTCGAGGGGCGGGCTGGAGGGGAGGGTGTAAGTGGAGGGCTGGTTGAAGGAAGGGATTATGTGGAGGGAGGGACGCCTAAGGGAAGGGAGTGTGTGGAGGGAGGGACGCCTAAGGGAAGGGAGTGTGTGGAGGGAGGGACGCCTAAGGGAAGGGAGTGTGTGGAGGGAGGGACGCCTAAGGGAAGGGAGTGAGTGAAGGGAGGGACGCCTAAGGGAAGGGAGTGAGTGGAGTTTTTAGTTTAACAAATTTATTGACAAAGCTTGTAGTACAGTTTGCCTATTCTGAGTAGTTCAGTCAGGTCTTGACTCTGAGGGTGGTATCACTTCTCACTGCCACGCAGGACAGAGGTTCATACACAAAGAAATACATCATATTCATTAACAGCTATAAATGTATAGAGGTCAGATTCATGTGGGTAATGTCACTGTTCACTGCCATACAGGACAGAGGTTCGTACACAAAGAAAGAAGAAAGTGGGGGGAGGGACGCCTAAGGGAAGGGAGGGAGGGACGTCTAAGGGAAGGGAATTGAAGTGAAAGAGAGCCTCGTGGTCTGGAGGGACGAGAGGGAATAGTGAAAGATGACTTGATAGGCGAGAGAGAGGCGGGGGGAGGAAGGAGGGAGAGATAGCTAGATATCCCGGTAGGTCATCAGTCACGCGTGGACGAGGGACAAATTGTGGGGGAGGGGGGGCTGGTGATGGAGGGTGAGGAGGAGCAGTGCTGGTGAGGGAAAGGAAGTCAATGGACAGCCTGAGAAGAAACACAAGAGTAAGGGAGAGAGAGAGAGAGCATTGATGATGGTAAAAAACTTTGATATAGGTGAGAGGAGGAGGTTTAGATGGTGTGGCACAACTCGGGAGGGGAAAATAAAGGAAATTAAAAAATACTCGTCTTCTCTAATGCTTAAAATATCTTTCTCTATATTAGTAACATTTTCCTTAACCTCTTAGATAATCCGTTCTCTCATATCTCCCGTTTTCCTTTCAGTATTCCAGTTGCGTCTGACATATAGGCCTACACGCTGATGTTCTTGTTAATTTATCTCACACAATCAGGGGAGGGATAATAACTTAGGCTGCCATATGCCTCGCCAAGAAGTCTGTCTCCATGGCCTGACAGACGCTACCAGTGTGTGTGTGTGTTGTACCCTTTGATGTAGGGAGATAACTTCCTCCCCTCTTACTTCCTCTTCTTCCTTCCCTACTACCTCTTCTCGTTTCTTATCTTCTTTCACTTCCTCATCTTCTACAGCCATCCCCTTCCTACTTCCTTCCCCTTTCTCCCCTTCTACCCACCCCCCCCCACCCTCCTGCCACCATTTCCCTCCGTCTCCATCCTAGTCAGTAAATATTTATTTCTTGAGAGACAAGTATTTTAACATACGTCGCTGTTAACACTATTTCATTTTCTCCATTCACCTTCCTTGGCTCACCCGTTCATACCATTAAATGTTGGCTTCATCTCTCTCTCTCTCTCTCTCTCTCAGAGGTGGCACTGTCCTCTTCTCATCATTGTTTATAAGTTTATATCTATCATCTTCTTTACTATGTTATTGTCTTCCACGTTTCTCTTCTCATATTCACTTTGTTCTCATCACCATCCCCCCCACCCCCCCATTTTCTCTCCTCCTTCCACCATTTCCCCTCCATTCTTTCACCCCCATCCACCATTTCCCCTCCATTCTCTCACCTCCATCACCAATTTCTCCCATTAAAAATTCAACTATTCCTGTAATATCACTCACACATTCGTAAGTCAAGTTAAAAACAGTTATTGGAGAAAAAAAAATCTGTCTAAATCACCCTTATGATATATGCCGTATTACTGCACCGGATATGTTCCTCGCCCCAAGAGAGAGAGAGAGAGAGACCAGATGTGAGAAGTAAACACGCCTAGGAAACGGTGACTCTAACTCACCCCTGCGAGTGTAATGTATCGTGACGTGTTTGGACGCTGCTGCAGCTTTGAATGTTTTGATTCAGGATCATATGATGTTTACATGTTGACTAGTGTGTGTTTGTGTGTATGTGTTTACTAGTGTTCATGGGTCTGGCGAGGCGACTGGGGGCTGCCTGCTGTGTATGTATGTATGTATGTATGTATGTATGTATGTACTGTATGTGTGTATGTATGTATGAATGATGTATTGGTGTTTACTAGTGTCTTGGATATGTTAAGGTGACTGGGGCCTCTCACACACACACACACACACACACACACACGTGGTTTCTTACACAAATCAGATCTATAAATTTATATCAATATTTTACAACTTTATATTGGTATTATACTGTTCTTATACATCTGCCAACAAACACACATAGCTTAGGTAATATAGACTTATAATTTCATATATTTTAATGATATATTCGACATTTTTGGGAAGTTATGATAATAATATATTGGTGAGTTTGTTAATATAATTTGTTTGTTTACCTTTTCTCTACCTGCGTTATCATAAGTTAATTTTCTGTTGCAGGTAAATCATTAAGGATTGATGTGCCAACACCACCCAGTTGACGATAATTCTCAATTTTGTTGTGTTATATGTAGTGGTTTGTTCACTGAGGCGATATAAGGGAATGTAATAAGGGTGAATATAGGGGTATACAAGAGGTGATTATCATTACTGTTATTATTATTATTATTGGTTGTTTTTTTGGGTAGGTATTATTATTATTATTATTATTATTATTATTTTTTGTGGTGTTTTTGTCTTTATTGTGTTTTTTATTTGAGGTGTTAATAATGAGGAGTGTGTTTGTCTGTCTTTTGTAGTTTTGTGGACTTGAATTGTAAAATGTTGTGTCTGAGGTCCAAACAAAAATCTTCCCACGTGTTGTTGTTTATCCATCCAGGTTCTTTTCCTCAGCTGTGTCTCCTGGGTGGTCGTGTGACCTTTGGAATCGAGAGGAGGATCGTGAAACAGGGCTAAGGGAGGTAGGGGTGGTGTTATGATCTAGCTAGGTGGAGGAGGGTCTCTCTCTCTCTCTCTCTCTCTCTCTCTCTCTCTCTCTCTCTCGTCACCAGGCGACACCCGTCACGAATCTGACAGCAAAAATGTTTTCTCGTTCTGCTTGGCGTGACGACAGATCTGATGGAAGACAATATGTTGATAGTTAGAGAGGGTGGGACGGGTAGCAGCTGGATGGAGGGGGAGGAGGAGGAGGGTCTTCTTCCAAACAGGAGGCGGGGGGTGTTTAGGAATACAGATATTGTCTTGGTTTCATACTGTGTTTTTGTGTCTTGGAAGAGCTGTTAATTGTGTGTGTGTGTGTGTGTGTGTGTATGTGGTATGTGTGTGTGTGTGTGTGTGTTAAGTTTGTGTTGTTTGTTTGTGGGTGTTGTGGACGGGATGGGATGATCAAGGAGGGACGTTTTTAACATGTGGTGTAAGACGCCATTAACTGCTACAGGAATTGGAGATCGCCTGAAGATTAACCACCCTAGCGATAAATTAATCAATTCCCCCTAAAGGTAGCGGCGTTAAGGTTGTTAAATCTACAGGTGAAATAAACACGGATGCATAATATTCACATGGAAAATAATTTATGTCTAGTGCAGAGATTTATTGAATGATTTGATGTAGATAATACAATAGAGGTTTAAGAATACACTATTGTTGTATTTTGATGTTTATGATGGAATTTTGAAGGTCATGGTGTAGTGTTTTTTGAGTGTTAAGGTATGGGAAATTATTTTTTTTATTCCACGTAAATGTCGTTTTGATTGACTCCGTATTTTTAAAGGGATTGTGTTTAGTGCGTAGTGTGGGTAGTCGAGGCTGAGGGGACACACACAGAGGAGGATTGTGTATTAGCCGAAGCTCCTGGTGACGAAACGGTAGAGGAGGAACACCCACGCTATACCTCTCACACCGTTTTCCTTAGGCCTCCATTGCCCCTCATTACCGGACAGAGTTGAGGCTGTTCTTGTCTCTCTAAGGATCAGGATTGTAGGATTTAGATGATCACTCTCTCAGGATCTGTGTTCCGGGTTCGTTGTGACTGGTGTGGCGCCTCGGTCAATCGTCGGGGAGGAATGCCGTCGTTCGCATCACTCACTGGTGATGTTTGGCGTGTGTGTGTGTGTCTGTCTGTCTGTCTGTCTGTCTGTCTGTGTGTGACGCTGCCGATACGGGTTGTGTGTCTGTGTGTGTGTGTGTGACGCTGCCGATACGGGTATTGGCCGATACATGGTGGTGGTGTTAGGGGGGGGGAGACATATTTACTGTTAGGGGAATTTATATGATTATTTACTATATTTTAGTTGTTAGTGTAAAGAACTTTAATCATGAAGAGTCTCAGGAGTGTTTTAAATGATTTGGTGTAGTTGTTTATTTTTATTTTAAAGTGGTGTAAGTTATGTTTGGTGTGTGTTGTGCAAGGTGCTGGGGTGGGGGGAGAGCAGGGCGGGGTTGTGGTGGCACCTTGGCACCGAGACGCCCTGAGGCCAGCCAGTGCTTATGGTGCGGTGAGAGGGAGTGCCCGCACCTTCGACCGAGTGTGTGTGTGCCGGGGGCCTGGTCGTTGTGCCCTTTGTGAGTTACCTGTGTGAGAACTATCGTTAGTGACACCAGGGGCACCATCGGCCGCCTCTCCTGGCCTCACCTGACGAACGAGTGTCGACCGACGGTGCGGTATTTGTTAAGACAGTCAGCTGCTGGTACCGCTGCCATGGCGGGCAAGGAGGACGAAGAACAGCAGCAGGAGTCGCAGCAGGAACCGGAGACCGCTGTAAGTATTTTCCTCAATCTGAGTCTTTAATTTCACGTCTAAATAAACTTTCAATCTCAATTTCCAAACTTTTTAACGTCGTGGTCGCCTCCCCCGTCACCGCCACAACTTAACCTCTTCACTAATTTAAATCACACAACAATTTAAAACATTTTTCTTTCCTTTATATTTTCTACCTTTTTTTTTACTTTGCGATAAAGAATTTAGTTCATTTTGTGTGCGTACGTACGTGTGTGCGTACGTGCCTGTGTGTTGTTGAAGGGGTGTTTTAGTTGAAGAGCCACAGTTGTATTTGTAGGAAAACTTCTAACTTTACATACCAAGAATCTGTGTGGTCGGGTTAAGAGGTGCCACGTGTGTGTGTGTGTGTGGCTTATGCTAGCGATGAGTAATGTTGTGAGACGGGGGGGGGGGAGCCAGGTGTGAGGCCCTTCTCTATGCTTTACCCTAAACACTTGTCTGGAGGCCAAGGACACTCACACATACTTCACTGAAAATGTTTAAGCTTTATTATTATTATTATTATTATCATCATCAAGTCTGTCTGTACTGTACTTTTTTATGAGGTTTTTACTTACCAACGACTAACTTTAGATTATTATACTTGTTGAATATCGACCAATATAATAGAAGTTGCTCTTTTATTTACAGGTATATAATTATTTAAGGTTATTCGTTGGTAAGGAAAAACACCCTCTCTTTTAAGTGCATTATAAATAGACTCAATAGTTCCGGACTCGGTTAAGAATTCATGGTGGCCGAATTGACCCCATGACCGGCACCCTTGACCTTGACCCATGGCCGTCACCCTCGACCTTGACCCATGACCCTTACCTTTGACCCATGACCCTTACCTTTGACCCATGACACTTACCTTTGACCCTTACCTTCGACCTTGACCCATGACTCTTACCTTTGACCTTACCCCATGACCCTTACCTTTGACCTTGACCCATGACCTTTATCTTCGACCTTCACCCTCGACCTTTTTATTCGTCTCCCCCAGGAACTCCTACATGCATATTGAGGGATGACCATATGGTAAACCAGGTAGTTACGTAATTCACACACACACAAGCGGGTGGGGAGTGACACAAGTGATTACAGAAGTTGGTATACTGAAGTGGCACTCCTTAGGGCTGACTACTGACGGCACTCTTGAAGTTTGGCAGGTAATCGTGTATATGTACAGGAACTCATTGCGTATGATAGCATGTGGCTCTGGAAGGTGAATTTACTGTACCCAAGAGACAAGTTGAATTGTAGTTTTGTTTTCTGTTTAGTTATAGAGAGAGATATTGTTCTCTGTCTGTCTTCTCTTCCTATTTTTCTCTTCTCTTACCTCCTCCCCTCTCTCTCTTCTCTCTCCTCTCTCTCTCTCTCTCTCTCTCTCTCTCTCTCTCTCTCTCTCTCTCTCTCTCTCTTACCCCCCTGTCTCTTACCCCCCTGTCTCTTACCCCTGCTCTTACCCCTCCCCCTTCTCTCCATAATATATTACGATTTTGACTGACGGTAATATTTTTGGTTGGTAAGTAAACGTGGTGACGCTTCGAAAAGTGTGTTCTGTAAATAGTAGGTGAGTCAGAGGCGAGTGTGGAGCTGCTGGAATCTGACCGTCACTACACACCTGTTGCTGTTCACCTCCACACCAATTACTGCCATCCACCTGTGTGTGTGTGTGTGTGTGTCAAAGGCCCGAGCCATGACCAATAAGTAACACGGTGAGTGGTCAAGAGTAACATCTGCCCCCTATGAGTCTTTACCACTGTCGGGATCGGTCCTAAATATCCTTCATCCAACGCTTTGTAAACTTTGACTGAACAACTCCTTCAACTTTATGTATAAAGACCATGAAACAATTTAATATTACCGTCAGCTGTAGCCTCCTCCTCCCTCCTCCTCCTCCTCCCTCCTCCTCCTCCTCCCTCCTCCTCCTCCTCCTCCTCCTCCTCCTCCTCCTCCTCCTCCTCCCTCCTCCTCCTCCTCCTCCTCCTCCCTCCTCCTCCTCCTCCTCCTCCCCTGACACCTGCCAGTTCATTAGCACTCAGGAATATTATACTGGTTTATGTGTGTGTGTGTGTCGGGCCATTCCCTGCATCAATAATTGCCAGGAATAATGTATATGTCTGTGATGGGGCTGATATTGGCCGCGTGTGTGAAGGTCGTGATGAACAACCCAGGGAGGCAGTGTGTGTGTGTGTGTGTGTGTGTGTGTGTGTGTGTGTGTGTGTGTGTGTGTGTGTGTGTGCGAGCTGTTTATATTCATGTTTGTACGACAAGCCAAATGACTCTCGTCGAGGTATTAAGATAACCCAACTCGGCTTAAGCCTGTGAGGGTAGGATAAGAGTGGCCTGGTGGATGTATGCCGTGTGATGCTAGCAACAGATTATTTGGGTCGAGGAGGTGACCATACAGGGGCCCCGTCAGGCTGCTGTTGGGGGGCACTCTTCAGTTAGTTCTCCACTGCCAGGACAGTGAGGAAGAGGGAGAGGAGTAGGGAAGGAGGAGAGCAGCACGAAGATCTCTCCAGGGTTATTTCCGTGCCAGATAAAGTTACAGAAGGCTCTTGTGTGTGTGTGTGTGTACAGTCAGAGAGGAACTAATTTTGGTGTGTGGTGGTCGTCGTCTCTCTCTGTGGGTCGTTGGTAGTAGTTTAGGTCGTGCGTGTCTCTCTCTCTCTCTCTGCTTTGCTTGGCACTCCTACAGATACTACAGTGGGGATATGTAGCTTGTTGCGGTAGTGGCCCTCTCGGTGCTGCTACTTCGCTAAGGTATATTTAGTCTGTCTGGGCGCTAGCTACTACAGTAACACCAATATAACTTGTTGATAATCCTCGCGTGTGTTGTTGTTATCGTTGTATAATTGAAGCTATTTGTTTATATTTCCGGTTCAAATCTGTTTCCTAAAATCGTTTCACTGTTTTATATTTTTAATTTAATAAACCTTTGTGTAGTATTGAAGGTATAAGGAAAGTTTACGGTATTATAATTTGTATTTTGTGAGCTCACGCTATCTACCTGTCTTCCGGTGAGCTGAGGTATCTGCTTCTCACACCTGCTTGAGGGAAGTGGTGCCACCATCACATGCTGCCCTGATGAACCCCGGTGTTGAGAGCCACACCCAAAATAGCCCCCCAGAAAACATGACCGTAATGGCTCCGTCTGAGAGGTACTTTTTTTTTTTTTGCTCCTTTAAATTTTATCCTCTTATGCTGTTTTTTTGCTCATATTTTTTTCCGTACATCCGCGGGGACGTCAGTGGTAGAGGGTGAGTGTTGCTAGGAGTGCTTCTGCCTCATTTGATGTTATTTTCGTAGTAGTGAAGGTTATTGTAGGTCACTGTGGCAGCTTCCTCCTCGTTGTTGTCATATACCGACTCGACCGGGTCATGAACTGGGACTTTACCTAGTTCTGTAATCCCCCATAATTAGATGTTCGTTACCTAGTTGTTGTACAGTATAGCAAGATGGTGTTAGTACTGGTGATGGGTGGTAGTGGTGGTGATAGTAGTAGTAGTAGTTGCTATAGGATGCCATCACCCACCTCATCACTGCCACTACACGTTAAGCTGTCAAAGAGGAAGTACCAGCTACTAATCTCTCGTTGTTTATGTATTCTCATCACATCCGTCTTGTCTCTCTTCACTAGTGTACTAAATTATCACACGTCTGTACGTCTTGACTCGCTTATCCCTCTCGGAGCTTCAAAAGGTTCACTCAGACGAAGACTCGACTCTGAATCTCATATTACGTAGTCACTTATCACTTCTCTCTCTTACGAGGATATGAAGGAATGTGATGGCGGTAATTGGGGCTTTTCTCTTGATGGACACACACACACACACATACACATGAATCTCCATGGTAAAGGCGGTAGATATCTTGGTTGCTTCAGGCATCTTCCTTGAGCCATTCTTGGGGGGAGTTTTAGGAGGCGCGGACACTGTTATCATAGACGAGAATCACGCCAGAGCTCTTCCTCTGTCAGTATTTGATTCTTAATGAGATGCAGACTGTATTATTTCACTGGATGCTGATGCAGTGTGTGTGTGAAAAGAGAGAGAGAGAGTGTCTAGTGTGTGTCTGTCTGTCTGGTGTGTGTGTGTGTGTGTGTCGCAATCCCTGTGTTACCTGCTGGGTTAGTCCGGATGTAGTCTCCAATGGCTAGCCGGATGGTAGTCGGGTGTTACCTGTACAGTATATTTTGAACCCTGGTTTTGTTCTACTCCAGCGTTGGTGTGTGTGTGTGTGTGTGTGTGTAAATAGATAGGTGTTTTTATCTCCAGGTATGAATTACTATACTGCTATCTTCATTACATCATAGCTAGACGGGGGAGACGGATGTGGGCGAGAGGGGTGTAGGGGAGAGGTATAGACACACGTGTTGACAAGGTAATACTGTTTATTCTTCTTTTATTATAGTCTAGATAAGTGAAGAAATAAATACTCAGATATTAGGGATGTTAATAGCTATCCTGTATTGTGTATAGTAAAGGGACGTTTTCACCGATTGGTTAAGAGTGAAGGACTTTTCGCTGATTGGCTAAGAGTAAAGGGACGTTTTCACCGATTGGCTAAGAGTAAAGGGACTTTTCGCTGATTGGCTAAGAGTAAAGGGACGTTTTCACTGATTGGCTAAGAGTAAAGGGGCGTTTTCACTGATTGGCTAAGAGTAAAGGAACGTTTTCACTGATTGGTTAATGATATATAAACATTCACTGTGATTGGCTGATAGTAAAGGAACATGTTCACTGATTGGCTAGCTAGATTAAGATACACATTACTTGAGTTTATTTATATACGAATCGTGTCTGTCGTGTTGAGCCAAAATTCAGCCGATTCACGATAACAACAATCGCTGTGGTGTAGGAGAGGAAGGTGAGGGAACTTTCTGCTGGTCGGGGTCGAGGTAGAGTCGTGATGCAGGTGTCAAGGTACAGGTGGGTGGTGAGGGAACGTCAGGTACAGTCCCCTTCACTAGTGCGTTTAGAAGGGCTCGTCATATAAACATTCCACAAATCATTATCTTTGAGATATTTGTTTTAATTTGATTCCATAGTAAGTTTATTATTACGAGTTTTTCTGTCGATTGTAAACAAACAGAGGGCTGCCACACTGCACAAAACCTGACGAGCTCCTGTAAACACACTAGTGAAGGGGACTGTACATACAACGATGGTGGTGGTGGGCGTGTTTTGGGGCAGGGGTAGGCGTGTGATGGTCGTGGTGGCGTGAACAACATAGAACAGTATTGGCAGAACTGTTATAGCCTGTAGGGTGGGCGTGGTTGGGCGGTGCTGGAACTGAGAGAGTGATGGTGGGCGTGTCAGGGTGGGCGTGGCCTGTGCATGTCATCGTCGTGCCTGCGTGTGGAGTCTTGCGGGACACACACACACACACACACACACACACGATGCAATGTTACAGACTGCTCGCCTTAGTCAGTCAGTAGGGCAAAGGCATTTCATGAAGATTAGGTTAGGTTAGGTTAGATTAGGTTAGGTTAGGTTAGGTTATATTGGGTTATCTTAGTTTTGGTTGCTAAGGTCTAGTATGATTCTGTATGTAACTATCTCCTACGTTAAACTCTTCCCTTACTGCTGCACCCACGGGACTGTTTCTAGCGCTGACGAAACCTTATTTACCAATCTTAAAACACAATTAAAAATGATGAATCACCCATTCCTTTGTGTTAGCAGTGTGAGGGTGGTGAGGAGAAAAACACACACACACACACACACACACACACACACACACACACAAGTCGTCATTGTTACATCATCGCTTTGTTGTTATTCCCCAGTCCAGGTGATATGTAGGTGATGCTTGTACGACTGAGTGGGAGGAGAGAGAGGAGGTCGAGGGTAGAGAGAGGTCAGTGAGAGGGGGTGAAAGTAAAGATTTAAGCTATATGGACGGGTAGCTGGATAAGGTTTCTGTTACCTGTGTTACCTTTGTTACCTGTCATCAAGAATATTTTGTTCCCCGGAAGCGTCACGTGCCTGGTGGATGGTTGGATGGGTGTGGTTGTATCCGTGTCATGGTAGTGGTGTCTCTCTCTCTCTCTCTCTCTCTCTCTCTCTCTCATTTGCAGCTCACTAGGGTTATCTCTGGAAAGCTCTTCGTTAACCTCACTAATGAAAGAAATGTAAACACGCCATTATTAATTCATGCAGCCGGTTGAGTCTCCCAAGTGAGGCAGATTGTTGACGTCTTCTTCTTGACTTGTTTTGAATCTACTTGAGCATTTTTATTTATTTATTTTATTTGTTTTTATTTTAGGGGAAACTTGGAAGTCATAGAATTTTTCATTAAGCATTCGTTAACCTGAGAGTCAAGAATTCCCTTTCAGGAGTCTTTTGTGTGTGTGTGTGTGTGTGTGTGTGTGTGTGTGTGTGTGTGTGTGGTGGGGTTTGAAAGCCAGATGGGATACCAAGTTTGAAAAAAAGAAAAATATAAGATAAAAAGTTATGTGAATTAATGATCTCGACCTCTCCCTCCTTGACCTTTTCTCCTCCCTCCCCCTTCTTGCCCTCCTCCTCCCCCCTGCTCCCTTCAACATCATTAATTAAAAAATGCTAAATTGATCTGGAGCGGTGATTAATATCGGCTGTTAATAAACCTTCGTCATAACTTTATCAGGAGAGATAGGTGTACGGTGGGCTGGGAGGAGAGGGAGGGACAGAGGAGTAGGGAGGGACAGGTGGAGGAGAGAGGGACAGGTGGAGGAGTAGGAGGGACAGGTGGAGGAGAGAGGGACAGGTGGAGGAGTAGGAGGGACAGGGGGAGAGTAGGGAGGGACAGGTGAGAGTAGGGAGGGACAGGTGGGAGGAGTAGGAGGGACAGGTGGGAGGAGAGAGGGACAGGTGGAGGAGGGAGGGACAGGTGGGAGGAGAGAGGGGACAGGTGGAGAGGAGGGGAGAGCAGGAGGGAGGTGGGAGGAGTAGGGAGGGACAGGTGGAGGAGTAGGGAGGGACAGGTGGGGAGGAGTAGGAGGGACAGGTGGGAGGAGTAGGAGGGACAGGTGGAGGAGTAGGAGGGACAGGTGGAGGAGTAGGGGACAGGTGGAGGAGTAGGAGGGACAGGTGGAGGAGTAGGAGGGACAGGTGGAGTAGGTTGTAGCACGCAAGAAACAGACAAAATGGACATACCTGGAGAATTAGGGTTAGTGTTTAATCTTCAGGTGATTTACATTAAGACTAGCTCCCCCCAGTTGATTTCACCTGATGATGAATACCGTAACACTACCCTAACCTAACCTACCATAACCTAACCTACCCAACCTTAACCTAACCTAGTAACCTAACCATTAACCTAACAACTAACCAACCTACCCCAACCTAACTTAACCTAACCTAGTTTAACCTAACCTACCCAACCAACCTAGTTTAACCTACCCTACCCAACCTTAACCTAGCCTAACTTAACCTAACCTAGTTTAACCCACTACCCTAACCTAACCTACCCAAACCTACTCTAACCTAACCTAACCTAATCTTCATGAGGTATATATATATTTTTAATACATGCTCATCTCTTATTACTGTTAAAACTTTTCCATTGTTAAGAGAAATATTCAAGGGGTAGTTAGTCGTGTGTAGTTAAGTTAAAAGGGTCTTAACGCCAGGTAGTTCATAAGCCTCTCACCTCCTGGGATGATGGCGCAGTGTCCTAATAGCGGAAAGGAAACTGGTTTTACCGCCATTGGGTATATTGAAACTCAGACAGACAGACAGGTAAACAGACAGACAATTAACCAGACAGTGAAAGACCCCCGTCCTCTGCATATACCTGATGTAGTTATGAAGCGAGGTGTATAATATTTCATCACGATATTAAACCAACCTAACCCAACCTACCTGACCTAACCTAACCTACTCCTAATCTAACCTAACCTAACCTAACTTACCCTAACTAACCTAACCTAACCTAACCCAATCAACCTAATCTACCTAACCTAATCTTACCTTAACCTAACCTAACCCAACCTAATCTAACCTAAATTACAAGGACAAGTATATATGAACTAAACCTTCACACAGTCGTATTTATTTAGCTCTGTTTAATCAATTCCTTTAAGTAGACGGCGCGGGGAGGCGGGAAAAAAGACGAGATGAAGAATTGACAGGTGGTAAGTGGGCGGTCACCATGGCAACGTGTCACACGCCTCTGTCAGCCAGCCCCCGACGTCTCTCTCTCTTCTCACACACAAAGGAAGTCAAGAAGATGAATGAATAAACATTAAACAAAGCGATATGTGGATTAGTGTACATTAGCATCCTAAATAACAAAACAAATATTATCCTTTAGAAAAAAAAATTGAAAAAAGTTCTACGCAGTTTATTTATTTATTTTTTAGTCTTTTTATAAGTGACTATATTATTTACATGCTGTGTGTGATATAAACAAAAGCCTAGGATTTTTTTTTTCGTCCTTGTGGTAGCGGTGGTAGCGATCCCTATTCACACGCCGAGGTCCAGGGTTCGATTCCCGACTAGTGAGGTACCGGGTTTGTTTGTGTGATCTTGCGGGCGGAAGGTGTTTGGCTATGTTGACGTGGCCATATACCTATGTGGTCCTCATAGTTGACAACATAACGATCAGAGAAGGTTACTAGATGTGACTGGTGGGACTGGGTGGCAGACTGGGTGGACGGGTGACAGTCTGTTGTGTTAATTGGTGTGTCAAGGTGTTCATGTTACCTGTCTCTCCAGTGCTGGGAATTATGTGGGATGTCTGTTGAAGGTTTAGACGCACGAAGCTCATTTAACCTGATGATTAAACACTAATGCTATACTGTCCAGGTGTTTAATTAATCATCAGGTGAAACAATCGAGGGTGCCTAATGTTCATGAATATAATTGAATTCTGTTATGTTTTTACGAGACATTTTTTATTTTTCCTTTTCTAAATAACCATCATTAACATTTATTATGCTGATATTTTATTATTTCATTGTGTTAGAAAATATCATACCTAGTAAACTTGACGTGTGTGTGTGTGTGTGTGTGTGTGCTGACCTGGAGAGGAAATATGTGTTATCTTGTGGTTGATGAGAAAAGGGGAAAAAAATTGCATTGATGAACCCGACGTCACCAAGAGAGTGGGGGGGTGTGGTTCCTGTGATACGCTATCTTGTGTCGCCAGGAAGTCACTCGTGCGAACACCATCCTTCTTTCTGTCGTTCTTTCTTTCCTCTTTCCTTCTTCTTTGTTCTTTCTTCTTCTTCAGTTGAGAAATAAAGGGATGAAAGAAGATTAGAGAAGAGAGGAAGGGAGCTAATAATTCGGAAATGAAAGAAGTTTGGGTGGATATTCTCTACTAGTTGGTGATGGATGGTGGTCAGGGGCTGTGTGGGTGTGGATGATGGTCAGGGCTGTGTGGCTGAGGTGAATGGATGGTGGTCAGGGGCTGTGTGGGTGAGGTGAATGGATGGTGGTCAGGGGCTGTGTGGGTGTGGATGATGGTCAGGCTGTGTGGGTGAGGTGAATGGATGGTGGTCAGGGACTGTGTGGGTGAGGTGAATGGATGGTGGTCAGGGCTGTGTGGTTGAGGTGAATGGATGGTGGTCAGGGGCTGTGTGGGTGTGGATGATGGTCAGGGCTGTGTGGCTGGGGTGAATGGATGGTGGTGGGCCTGTGGGTGTGGATGATGGTCAGGGTGTGGGGGGTGAATGATGGTGGTCAGGCTGTGGGTGAGGTGAATGGATGGTGGTCAGGGCTGTGTGTAGGGGGTGGGGGTGGATGGTGGTCAGGGCTGTGTGGGTGGGGTGAATGGAGGGTCCAGCTGCCTGCCTTGACCACTACACAGCAGCTCTTACCCGAAGGAACCGGATGGAACCATACGGAGGTGTGGTGAGGGGGGTTGTTTTGTGGTGGGTATTTATTTTTGGTTTCTTCTCCTGTTCCTTCCTCCTTCCGCTCCCCCTCTTTCTCCTTCACCCTCCCTCCTTCCCCTTCGTCTCCTCCTCTCTCCTTCCCCTTCGTCGTTCTCCTCTCCTCTCTTCTCCTCTCCCTCTTTCCCTCCTTCTTTTCTGGTTCCTCCTCTTCCCTTCTCGCCTGTCCAACTTCCGCCCACTCCCATCCTCCTAAGCACCTCGTACCCCTCCTTCTTCCTTCCTTCCTTCCTTTCTCCTCCCTCAGATCTCAATTCCACATCACGTAGTTTTCTATTCTTTAACTTTCCATAATCTCCCCTCCTTACCTTATTACCCCATAACCCCTCCCTTATCTCCCCAGAATATCCTTCCCCACCCTCAACACCCCACCATCTCGCCTTCCTACCATCACACCTCAACACCCTCACCCCCAACACACCCCTCACCCCCCACCCCCCAACACCCCCACCCATCCCCCCACCCCATCACCTCCCCCCTCACCCCAACACCCCTCACCCCAACACCCCTCACCCCAACACCCCCCACCTCATCACTCCCACACTTCCGTAGTGATCACTCACCCTCACACCTAACCTCCCCACCCCCCGCACAGAGGCTTGTCGCTTATACTCCAGTTAGTGTGATTGATGACGTAACAGTGATTGATGACGTAACAGTGATTGATGACGTAACAGTGACTGATGACGTAACAGTGATTGATGACGTAACTGACTGATGACGTAACATAAATGAAATGAGGTCAAAATAAAAACTAAATTAAACGATGGAATAAAATGTGAAATAAAAGAATTGAAATTAAGTAAAAAGTAACTATTTTACTTGTGTTAAAGAGCTAGAAATATATATGTTTACTTTTATTAAACAGCTGGAGGAAGTAAGAATGCAGGTTAAGATGTGAGAGGGAAGAGAGATTCATAGAGGAGAGAAAGAGAAAAGAATGAGAGTTAAGTGACGATAAGGTTCCACTGTAGGAAACACTTGGATTTACTGAGTTAGGCTGTGGTATGGTTGGCTAGTGACGTGTGGTGGTGGTTGGTGGTACTGTTGTTGTTGGTGGTGGTGGTGGTTATTGTTGGTAGTGGTGGTTGTTGTTATTGTTGTTTGTTGGTAGTGGTGGTGGTTGTTATTGTTTGTTGGTAGTGGTGGTGGTTGCTGTTGTTATTGGTTGTTTGTGGTGGTGGTGAAGAAGGATTGGTCGTGGATTATAATTCATTGGTATATTGACCATGGTAGGTTAGTGGTGGTAAAAGAGAAAAGTGGGGAGGTGGATCATCTGATACGGTAGAGGGGGGAGGTAAATGATGGACCCTGCTGCCGTATGGCATCACGAAACTTGTGATCAAGTCCCAGGTTGCTCATCTGACTTTCTGCCTCATTTACACACAATTGCAGGGTCTCAATTGTTTCTCTTACTTTGACAACACAACATACAAATATTGTTTCTCACTATTGATCTTTTTTTTTCATTTTTGTATTTCTTTACGGTTCTTTATTATTATTATCAGTGTTGTTATTATTATTATTGCTATTATTTTATTTTTAATTATGTATTTTTTATTATAAATTTTATTTATGTGGGTCAGTGACCTGTGCCCGGGTGGGCAAATCCTGTAAAAAAAGTGGTGAGGGACTGGTCATTGGGGGAGGTAAGCTGTTATAAAGAGTAAGCTGGTGTAAAGCGTAAGAAGTTTTATGTTGTGATTAAGCTTATTCAATCTGACATGGGAAATCAAGCTTTGTGGTGTTATAAAAGTAATATTTTTTTTATAAAGCTTGAGTCTAAAATAGATAAATAAGCTTTATGGAGATTTATTTATTTGTAGTGTATGGTCAATAAAAACACACATACTGGATAAAAACACATACAGAATAAGCACACACGTACAGGATAGATACACACATATAGGATAACACACGTACAGGATAAACACACACACATACAGGATAAACACACACATAGGATAAAAACATACATATACAGGATAAACACACACGTACAGGTGAGTGTAATCAAGGAAGGGATGTGTGTACTGTTGGAAGGAATGTTGGGAATGTCATTAAGAAGAGACTAGGAGATAAAACTGAGCCTTGGGGTATTCCAGTCTTGGGTAGGTGGATAGTCCAGAGAATGTAACGGGGATAGGTGGTGGTTAGGTAAGGGAGGAATGGAAGGATAGTGAAGGTGAGGTGGAGTGTGTGTGTGTGTGTGTTGTTGTTGAATTAGAATTAGGTGGTGTCTATGCTCTTTACACACTCTCTCTCTCTCTCTCTCTCTCTCTCTCTCTCTCTCTCTCCTCGTGCGTAAAATAAATTTGACTTTGAACGTTTCTACAGTAGGCAACCCCCTCCCCAACACACACACACACAGAACGGAAGTTAGGTAACCGCAACACAAGCAAACCTCTCCAGTCAGTTGAGGGGGGGGGGCGGTTACACAGACTGGTAGGGGGTGAGAGAGAGAAGCGGTTGGTGAGGGTGACCGCAGAGGGACCGCAAGGCCAGTCTCTCAATACTCTTTTGATTACAGTGGACGGAGTGTTGTATCCATTATCACAGATATAGGTTAGGTGAGGTAAGGTTAGGTAAGGTAAGGTTAGGTTAGGTTAGGTAAGGTTAGGTTAGGTTAGGTTAGGTAAGGTTAGGTTAGGTAAGGTAAAGTTAGGTTAGGTATGGTAAGATAAGGTAAGGTTAGGTAAGGTTAAGTTAGGTTAGATAAGGTTAGGTAAGGTTAGGTTAGGTAAGGTAAGGTAAGGTTAAGTTAGGTTAGGTAAGGTTAAGTTAGGTTAGGTAAGGTAAGGTTAAGTTAGGTTAGGTAAGGTTAAGTTAGGTTAGGTAAGGTTAGGTTAGGTAAGGTAAGGTAAGGTAGAGAGGTCTTATTAGTCATATCCAAGTATCCTCTTCTTTCCCTCTCTCCTCTCTTTTCCCTTTCCTCTACCATTTTCTCTCCTCTTCTTCCCCCTCTATTCTCCCTCCCCTATCTTCTATTCCCCCATTCTCTTCTCCCCTCTCACCCACTATTCCCCCGGGCCTATCCTGTTTCCTCTCGTCCATAGTCGCTCTCACAGGTCCGCCTCGTTACCTTAGTGTAGCGAAAGACTAAATACCTCACCACTTTAGTTGGGGGATTTGACGAAGGGAGTAATGACTGTGGTGGTGATGGTGAGGGATGGTGGTGGTGGTGATAGTGAGGACAATGGTGAAGGGGTGGTGAGGGTGATAGTGGGGATAATTGTGGTGGTGGTGGGGGGGTGTGATTGTAGTGGTGGTTGTGGAGAAAGGTAGTTGGGGTGGCGTGGTGGTCACTACTGTCAGCTACCCTCCCCTCCTCACCCCCCCCGCTTGACCTAACCTACCTTCCTCACCCCTTATCTACTTCACTTTCTTCACCCCCCCCTTCCCTTTACCTGTCAAAGTTATCGCTACATTGTATTCAGATGGAACTCCCCCCTTCTCTCGCGCCCACACACACCAACAGGGGAAAAATCCTCCAGCTTTTTTCTTCTCGTCCTCCCCTCCTTCACGCCTCATCCTGCGCGTCTCTTCCCCCCGCCCTCTTCGCCCCACGTCCTTCCCTCAATCCCTCGAGCCTCTCCTCCACCCCTCACGTCCTCCCTCACCCCGCACCTCCCTCCCCCCCACCCCTCACGTCCTCCCCTCCACCCCTCACGACCTCCCTCCACCCCTCCCGACCCCTCCCCCTCCCACCCCCCTCACGACCTCCCCTCCACCCCTCGACCTCCCTCCCCTCCCTCACCCCTCGACCTCCCCTCGACCTCCCCTCCACCCCGTCCTCCTCCTCCCTCGTCCTCCTCCACCCCTCATCCCCTCCCCTCCACCCCTCACGACCTCCCCTCCACCCCTCGACCCCTCTCCTCCTCCACCCCTCACGTCCTCCCCTCCACCTCCGTCCTCCCTCCACCCCTCACGTCCTCCCCTCCACCCCCTCGTCCTCCCCTCCACCCCTCACCTCCCTCCACCCCTCCGACCTCCCCTCCACCCCTCATGACCTCCCTCCACCCTCGTCCTCCCCTCCACCCCTCACGACCTCCCCTCCACCCCTCACGACCTCCCCTCCACCCCTCACGTCCTCCCTATCACACGCCCGCCTTCCCTTCCCTCACGCCCTACTCCCCCTTCATTTATAGCCTCACGCAGAATCCTCCCGGCAGTAAAAACTAAAAGAAAAAAAATATATGAGTTAGGACTTAAACATTTTATAGCGTGAGGCAGATTAATGCTAACGGGAGACAGAATTATTTCACCCCTCAGAGTAAACCCGTAAAGGCGTAGAAAATGTGGTGGGGGGGGTGTTGTTTACATGTCGTGTTAAAGGGGTTCATACCTCCCCCCCCCTCCCCCTCTTTCTTTCTCTCCTACTTCCTCCGTTAATGTGATACCCAATTTGGTAGTTAAGGGAGAGGCTTTAGGGTTAGGTGAGGTTTTGTCTGGGATTATTGTTCCTATTTGGGTTATATTTTTCTTCTGTGGTATAAGGGCCGCCCATATTTAACGACCCACGGCCTTATTATGATTTTTTTTACCTGGGTGTGGTGTCTAAGTGGTAAATTCCATAGAGGTTTAAATAAAATAATGATTGTTTTACACCCTATACTTCTCCAAGGATCACCTGAAGATTAATTATATATATGTATTTCTTATATAAAACTCCAGTATTATTCTTTTGTCTTATTTTTATCCATAAATATTACGTAAACCAAGATTTATTTTTTTTATTTTTCGTTCGTTTTTTTTTTCGTTCTTCCGTCATTTTTTAACCGTGCCGACGATTCAGGTTACGAGCCAAAGTTTATGACGGGTCGTGGCTGAGAGTCTTTACGATACCATTAATTTCAACCATTTACCGGGAAGCTTTCGTTGTAAACTGTCGGGAGTGAACTGAATTTGTAAACGGGATGCCGCCAGATTTGGGAGTCAACAGACACCACGCATATATTGAGACTTTCTTGATTATGTATGATTCTGGTGTAAGGTCAGGTCAGGTCAGGTCAGGTCAATTCTTCCTCTCTCCTACTTCCCTATTTGCCTACCTCTTTCCTTCCTCCCCTCACTCCTCCACCGTCTCCTACTCTCCCCACCGTATCCTCCCCCACCCTACCCCTACTCTCCCCAACCTTCTCCCCCTTACTCTCCTCTCCCCACCACCTTCTCCCCAGTGTGAGAGCCTCCCTTCGGGGTAGAGCCAGATTGTCGTGGGTAATGGGGCGCCAGGGACTAGGAATCTCCATTTCGAAGTTTGTATCTTGAGAATATATTTGCATCTGTAGTTGTTCCCCCCGTCAGTCTGTTTTTGTTCCCTCCGTCAGTCTGTTTTTGTTCCCGCCGTGTTTTTTTTCCTCGGTCTGTTTGTTGTTGTTCCCTCCGTCAGTCTGTTTTTGTGCCCTCCGTCAATCTTGTTTTTTTTTGTTCCCTCCGTCAGTCTGCCCGTTTTTTGTTCCTACACCTTCCTCCACTCTTTGGTTCCCCCCCCACTCACCCCGTTTTATTTCAAATTCAAGTCAGTTCCAGATCATCTTTCATATTACCAGCCGTCTCTCTCTCTCTCTCTTTTTCTTTCTCTCTCTCTTTCTTTCTCTTTCTTTCTATCTCTTTCTTTCTCTTTCTCTCTCATAATAAAAAGAGAACCAGTAATTAATATGATCGTTATTGATACAGTAAGACACGGTTCGGTAATCGTCAAATTGGAAACCGCAAATAACCATCAGAACCAACCAACCAAAAACCAACCAATCACTCACAGACGCCGTAATTGATTAACCAACTCCTCGTCGTTAGAGTTTTCTCCTCTTTAATTCTGAGACATGAGAATGCTTCTAACTGGCTCACGTAAAGGCAGGCGAGAGGAGGGCGTCGATTTCACTGAGAGACTGTGGGTAAATAGACCTCTCTCTCTCTCTCTCTCTCTCTCTCTCTCTCTCTCTCTCTCTCTCCCTCTCCCTCTCCCCTCACGAGAAATTTGACGAAAAAATCAGAGAATCGGTAAATAGAAAGTTAAATCCACGAAATCTGAAAATCGCAAGACAGAAACCATTTAAATCTACAAAATAATCTGAAAATCGGTAAGTAAGAAATGCTTTAAATCCACGAAATAATCTAAAAATCGGTCAATAACAAACATCCACTTCCCTTATGAGAAAAATCGGCTAAATAATCTGAGAATCTGGTTTCAACTCTTGAGAACACAGATTAGTGGTTGTCGTGTTTATTACTTTAGGATATCTATTTTGTGTTGAGGTGTTTTACACAGGTAATTGACTGGGTGTGAGTGTGTGTGTGTGTGTGTTCGTTCCTGTCTGCGTCGTTAGGTGGGAAGATGGAGGAGGCATGATAGGGAGAGTAAATGTTGTATCTTCTTGGAGGGACGTGATAGGTTGTAAAGTACTGTGTTTTACCTCTTCGTCTTTGGGTTGGGGGGGGTAGGAGACATGATATAATGTGTCTTAGTCATGGTGGCGGGCATGATAGGGAGGGACGTGTGTTGTGCCTGGAGTTGAAATGATGGGACGGCATGATGGACTAGTTTATCATTGCTTAAGTAAACTTGGTATCTGTTTTTATTCTGGGTCAATAAACTGTTTGTTTGTTTTTAGGTCTTGTGAATGTGACGAGATGGGGGACGCTGGTGGTGGTAGTGGTGGTGATGGCAGTAGTAGTGGTGGTGGCAGTAGTAGTGGTGGTGGCAGTAGTAGTGGTGGTGATGGTGGTGAGGATGGTGCCGGTAGTAGTGTTAGTTAACATTGGTGGTGTCCAAGAGGGGGAAGGAAGGAAGGTCGTGCGTGACTCGTGTGGGTAGGCAGTAGGAGGAGGTGGGGAAGAGAAGAGGTAGGTGGTGGGGGGAAGGAGGTAAGTAGGTGGGGAAGAGGGCTGATCAGCGACCACAACACGAAGGCTTGGGTAATAGTCTGAGGAAGGAAGGGGAGTGAGGAGAAAAATTAAAGAAGAGGGTGAGAAGGGAGGAAGAGAGAGGACAACAAGAGGGTAATTCAGCTTATATCATCACACCCGTTAACTATACTCGCAACTTGCCATGAACTGTCAGACAAGCACGATGGGGGGAAACTGTCGACCTGTACTATATTGGACGGGAGAAATATGTTTGGTGAGGAGGGGGAGAGTTAAGGGCAAGAAATTTGGAGGAAGATGGAAAGTTTGGAGGGAGAGTGGCGAGAGAGAGAGAGAGAGAGAGAGAGAGAAATATCAAAAGTTAGTAAAGCATTGTGGGAGAAGATTTGCTCCATGGTCATCATTGCCGTGGAAGATTGGGGGAGACCACTGGAGCAACCATGATGAGGTGTAGTGTAGGTGACGGGGGTGAAGAGTACTGATAATTGATATGGAGGTAGTAGGTGCTGGTAGAGGGGGAGGGGGGGCGAAGCTCGACAAAGGTGGGTGTGGTATTATTGGGGGGGACTTGAATACCCGTAGTATATTATCAATGGAGTTCTGCCGTCATGCTGCCGTGGTCATCACCCCCCTCCTAACACACTGCCGCCACCACCACCACACTACTACCGCTACACCACTACCACTACTACCACCACTCCTCTCCTGAATTACCTTCGTGTGAATATATATCTGAATTTATTAATGAATCACACGGGATCAATTTTGGGGGGAAATATTTTGTTGAGGTGAGATTTAACTTGACACAATCATAATTTGTTGTTAGTAAATATTAAAGTTTGAGGCGCAATTAAGGGCAAACCCCTTACCTTACATTACCTTGAGAAACATTAATATTAAAAATGGGGGGGGGGTATCCTACTTTGGATTTTTAACAGAGGAAGTTTTGTCCAGGGGGATTTTTATGTCCGAGAGGGGATTTTGTCCGGGTATTATAGTGGAACGTGTGGGTGGCTGGGTGGCGTGATTTGCGTGTAAGTGTGGCGGGGTGGGTGGCTGACCGTTAGTTCATTAATAAGAGGGTTGGCTAAGTCGAGGTTCGGGGTAATGATGAAACGTAATGGTCACTTCCCTCACTCTTCCTTCCTTCCTTCCTTCCTTCCTTCCTTTCTTTCTTTCTTTCTTTCTTTCTTTCTTTCTTCCCCTCTCTCCTCTGTCTCTTAATTATGATTCCGGAACGATGAGTAAGATGAGGATCAGGGAGGGAAGGAGTAGGGAGAGGAGGTAAGAGGAGTAAGGAGGAGAGGCAGGAGGATCAGGGAGGAGATACAGGGACGAGGGGGGGGGGAGTTTACGATCATAACTCCCTCACTACCCGCGTCCCCCCCCCTCCTCCACCGTCTAATCTCCAGCAACACTCGCCACTGTAACTTGATCCACAGCGCTCGTCCCCGATCGGCTGTCTGGCTCACGATACGGCCCTCGGCATTACCTTTATTTACTATTTATTAAGGCTTAGTGGAGGCAGAGGTACGCTCGGCTGCAGCTGGTGGTGGTGGTGGTGGTCGTATCCGGTTCATTAGGAGAAGCAAGTCGGCCGCATTATGGTGCTCGTTAGTAATAAACATGACGCAGGAAGCACTTGAAAGGGGGTGTGGGAGGGTGGGTGTGTGTGTGTGTGTTAGTCTGGGCCACACCCACACCACCCTCTTGCTGCTCTGGTGGTGTTGCCTTCATCCTTAGTGACCGGGGATTGGTTCTGGCACTGGCAATGACCAAGGATCTGACACTGACCAAGGATCTGACACTGACCAAGGATCTGACACTGTTTAAGGCCAAGACACTGCCCTTTTACCTCGAATTACAGTCAATGCAGGAACGACACTTATACATGACACTCCCCTCGTGGTTATGGCACTGCCGTTGAATATGACAGTGCCGTACCTTCGTTTCTCCTACTACTACTACACACACACACACACACACACACACACACACACACACACAGGAGCTGCCCGAAGTTCCTCACATTGTTCCTCGGCGTCGAATATGGCCGAGCAGTTGGTATTTACTCTGTGTGTTATGTAGTGTTTCCCGGCGCCTCAACCGTACAGTGTGGGCGGCTGTCAATAATGGTGAGGGAGGGGGTGGGAGGAGAGGCTTAGCATTTGTAGGATTACTGGCTTCAATGGGGAAAGTATTATTATTATTATTATTATTATTATTATTATTATTATTATTATTATTATTATTATTACTTCTAGTGCTGTTCTTTTTCTTACGGTTATTGTTATTGTTTATTTTTATTATTATTGTTTTTTTATTATTCTCTCTCTCTCTCTCTCTCTCTCTCTCTCTCTCTCCGAGGATTAATGATGTCCCATATACCTGGACCAGTGAGTGACCAGGTGTGTGGTGATGCGCAGCGCCTGGTACTTAGGATACTGTAGAGGTTGATGCGCTCGACCAGGTGTCTTCCCAGGCCTCACCTCACCTTCCTCCCTCACTCTCCAGGCTGTCTCTCTGTCCTGCTTGGCTTCCTTCACCTCAACTCACCTCAGCTCACCTCACATCTCCTTCACCTTTTACTTCATTCTGCCTAGTGCCCAAATACCCCAGTAGGAAGGTGGGTATGTGACTATTCTCTCTCTCTCTCTCTCTCTCTCTCTCTCTCTCTCTCTCTCTCTCTCTCTCTCTCTCTCTCTCATAACCTTGGCCTTGACCCCAGAGAATATTAATAATAACAGGTGATCATACACATTTACTATGCTAATGAATATGCAAATATGTTAATGTAGTGAGAGAGGCGGCGAGACGTGTTCAGGTCAAGTGTTAGTGTCCTCCCGTTGTCTTGTGTGTGTGTGTGGATTTGACAGTGGTCTAGACGCTGTGCTGGTTACTGGCAACCTTCTGGAATTACTACTTAACCCCCTCCCATTTCCCTTTCACTTCCCTCTACCTACCCGCCCTCCCTCTCCCCTACCTTTCCTACCCCCTACCTCCCCTCCCTCCCTACTCCCTTACCTCCCCCGTCTACCTCCCCCCACCTCCTAGATAATGGTAGTCCGGGTAAATAACAGGGAGATGGTCACATGCGTTGCTCCTGAGATATAATTTGGTCATTGTCGCGAACGCTGCTGGACACCTTCATGTGCTGGGCTCGTGCTGCCTCTCTGGCACACACACACACACACACACACACACACACACACACACAAGAGGTTGCCATCAAGACATACATAGAGAGGATGGGATGATAAAGACAAGAAATTAAACAATGATAGAAGCATAATATTACTTCTTGGGAAATAAATTCACGTGGATCAGGAACCAGCGGGGATGATACGTTATAATATAGCCATTCAATGAACTTATCTGCCTGGCGGTGTTGTAGTGGTGCGGGTGTACAGACGGAGACTCGATGACCAGTAGTGAGTGGTGTGTGTATAGTATAGAGCAGTGAGTGGGGTTGTGGTGAGAGGGCTGAGTGTATAGAGCAGTGAGGTAAGTGAGTGGTTGTGGTGAGAGGGCTGGGTTATAAAACAGTGGGGTTGTGGTGAGAGGGCTGAGGTTAAAGAACAGGGAGGTAGTGGTGAGAGGGCTGGGTTATAGAACAGTGGGGTTGTGGTGAGAGGGCTGGGTTATAGAACAGTGGGGTTGTGGTGAGAGGGCTGGGTTATAGAACAGTTGGGTTGTGGTGAGAGGGCTGGGTTATAGAACAGTGGGGTTGTGTGAGAGGGCTGAGGTTAAGAACAGGGAGTAGTGAGGGGGTTGTGGTGAGAGGGCTGGGTTATAAAACAGGTGCGTAGGGGTAGTTTCCGGGGACAGGTTGGTGTCGTTACTATGACAACGGACGACGCCAAGGTCAGACGGACGTGGAGAGCTAGCAGATCGGCCTGTGGGGGGGAGACGCAGGAGTGGGGGGAGGAGGAAAGTCAGTTGGGGGAAGTTGGAATGGGGGGGAGGGAAGTGTGTAGGAGAGAGAGACGCAGGAGTGGGGGGGGAGGAGAGTCAGTTGGGAAGTTGGAATGGGGGAGAGGGAGTGTGTAGGAGAGAGAGAGCAGGAGTGGAGGTGGGTGGAGAGGAAAGTCAGTTGGGGAAGTTGGAATGGGCGGGGGAGAGGAGAGAGGGCAGGAGTGGGGGTGGGTGGAGAGGGAAAGTCAGTTGGGGAAGTTGGAATGGGGGAGGAGAGAAATATGTGATGGGGGTTAATGAAGTGGGGAATATCATGTAGAGGGAAAAGGATGGGGAGGTGAAGGGACAGGGCAGTTGAGTTAGGGAGGATGGGATAGGGAGAGGGCAGGATAGGGGGAGGACACACACTCGGGACTGGTGTGTGGTAACTGGTGAATGTATGAATAATGGTGGACTTGGGGGGGGGTGAGGGAGGAATGGGGGAACTGGGAAGGGGATTAGGGATTAGAATTAGTCTAGGGAAGGAATTAGATTTGATGGTGTTGGTTTAAATAATGGAATAGAAATTGTTAAGAGGCAGATAAAATAGACTTGAGTTGGAGGGAAAGGGGGGTGAGTGAAGGAAGGAATGAGGGGGTGGCCTAAGAGGGCGTGGTGGAGGGGTTGAGTGGGAGAGAGGGATGAGGAGGAAGGAGTGGCCTAAGAGGGGCGTGGTGAAGGGGTCAGTGAGGGAGGAGAGCAGTTTGGGGGTCACAGTATTGATTGATAATTGATTCCATGTATAATGAGTTGAGATGATTTTTATGTGTTGGCCAGAGGGAGGGAGGGGGGGGGTGCCAGCTGAGTGGACTGTAAACAAACAAACAAACAAACAAACAAACAAACGTGCAAGAGAGCCATTTAACCTCTGCCTGTTGTTGTTGTCAGTGTTAATTCTCAATGCTTTGAAAACTCTTACTTCAGGTTTATGATGAGTAGATTTTAATTAAAGTTTATGACTCTAACCTGGATTTTTTACATTTTTATATTTTGACAACTTGGGGTAGATTTTGGTTAGGTTAGGTTTTAATTACAGTGTGTGGGTATTTTTTTAACTGGTGAAGTAACTTGGTATAATTTTTTAAGGTGTGATGAGAGCCAGGTAGTCATTAGGGAGAGGAGGCAGCCAGTTAGCGAGGCAGCAGCTTAGGGCGACAGAGAGAATAAAGTGCTTAGTTAGATGCATTCATAATTGAGTGTCCCCGAGGCTGCCTGACTGCGCACACTTTGATGCTGTATGCTGTGTGCCCTTTGGTCATGCTCTCCCGTTAGACCCTCCCACCCCACCCTTTCATGATGCTTTCTCTCACAGCTACGCTATTTGCTTATTACTTTCACAACTACGCCCACCGCCCACTTGTTTCTTACTCTCACAACTACGCCCACATTTATTCTTTTCAACTACGCCCACGTTTACTACTCACAACCACGCCCATTTTTGTGCTACTTACACTTACTGTTTTACAAGTTAGTGTTTATGTGAAAAGGTAAATGCCGTAACTTAGATTAGTGTGCATGACGACCTTCCCTTCCGAGATTGTAACGTTAACCCCCCTCTTTCTTCCCCTCCCTGCCCCTTTCCCCCTCTTTCTTTCCCTCCTTCCCCTCTTTCTTCTCCTTTCTCCTCTCTTCCCTTTCCTTCTTTTCCCTCCCCTTTCCCCTCTCTTCCTCCCCTTTCCCCCTCTTCCCTCTTCCCCTTCCTCTCTTCTCTTTCCCCTTTCCCCTCTCTTCCCTCTTCCCCCTGCCACCTCCCTCCCTTCGCAAGAGACGATAATTTCACTTCACTGATGGTAATAGAATTAGATACTATTCTCCATTAAAGGTTCAGAATCCCTATCAATAATGATTAGTAGTTTGTGAACCTCTAGTGCGTGGTGGTGTAGTCAAGGGGAGGTTCTGAGCCTTTTCTATTTTCTTTTTATTTTTTTTATTGTGTTCTTAGGTTTGTTATTCATATATTTTTTCTTCATTATTTGGTTTATATTCGATTTTATTAATATTTTTTACTTTGTTTAATAACTTCAATCCGCATTAATTTTGTTTTAATATTTTGTTTTTGTCAATATTTTTATTGTTATATTTTTATGGATTTTTTGCTTTGTGTTTTTATTTGTTTGTTTACTTGTCCTCCGTGGGCTGCGTCGTGGCCCCGGCTCCCTGACTCTGTAGGGCGTGGCTGGCACCCCATCCCTCTCCACCAGTATTGGCTTTTTGTTTATCCCCTCTACCCCTCTCACCCCACTCCCTCCCTCTCTTCTCTCTCTTTCCACCCCTCTCACCCCTTTCTCTCTTTCCACCCCTTTCACCTTACTCCCTTCCCCTCTCATCTCTCCCCCTCACTTTATTTCACTGGCATGTTCACTCTCAGTAAAGCTCACTCATTCTCCCTCCCTCTCCCCCATCGTATCTCCCTCCTTCCCTCCCTCATAGTATCTCCCTCCCTCGTTCCCTCCATCTTATATCTCTACCTTTGCTCCTCCTCCTCCTTGCCCTCTCCCTTCTCCCCCCTCCCTCCACCTTGTCCTCTCCCTTCTCCCCCTCCACCTTATCCTCCCCCCCTTCCACCTTGTCCCTCCTTCTTCCCTTCCCTCCTCCTTGTCCTCTCCCTTCATCCCCCCTCCCTCCTTGTCCTCTCCCTTCTTCCCCTCTCTCCCTCCTTGCCCTCTTTACCCCCCCATCTCTCCTCCACCCCTCCTCCCTCACCGTATCTTCCGCCCTTGAGCATTCCGGCTAGTCTTTCAACTCGACTTGTGCCGCTATAGTGGTGAAATGTTGTTGCTGTGGTGAAGTGGGTAGCAAGCCTGGTATTCCTATGCATGGGTGCCCGGGTCGAGCCTGGGTGGGTGATATTGCTGAGAGAGACCAGGTGCAGTCTCTCTCTCTCTCTCTCTCTCTCTCTCTCTCTCTCTCTCTCTCTCTCTCTCTCTCTCTCTCTCATATGATGGAGTTGTGTGTGTGTGTGTGTGTTTATTTATTTGTGTGTGTTTTTATGTGTGCATTTTTCATATTTGTGTGTGTTTATATACGTGGTTTATTTATTTGTTTTTAGTGTGTGTGTGGGGGGGATACAGATTAAGATTTCGTGGATTGTACTGACTGCCATTGTGTATATTTTGGTACTATGGAGAGAATGGGAGCTGTGGTGTGTGGCAGTATTCAGAGAGAGAGAGAGAGAGAGAGAGAGAGAGGTAAACATAGGTAGTGTGTGTGTTGTGTGTCTGTCTGTCTGTGTACGTGCGTGCGTGTCTGTCTGTCTGTGTACGTGCGTGCGTGTCTGTCTGTCTGTCTGTGTAACTGGTTTTTTTTACTTAATGAATCCACGGGAAGTATTGTAGATGGTGATAGTGAGGGTGATTGATGATGGTGAGGGTAGAGATGGTAGTGGTAGTAGGTAGTGGTGATAGTGAGTGTATGAAGGTGATTGATGATGGTGAGGGTACAGGTGGTAGTGGTAGTAGGTAGTGGTGATAGTGAGTGTATGAACGGGATTGATGATGGTGAGGGTACAGGTGGTAGTGGTAGTAGGTAGTGGTGATAGTGAGTGTATGAAGGTGATTGATGATGGTGAGGGTACAGGTGGTAGTGGTAGTAGGTAGTGGTGATAGTGAGTGTATGAAGGTGATTGATGATGGTGAGGGTACAGGTTGGTAAAGACAGTGGTTGTAGTCAGTGGTGATAGTGAGTGAGTTTGGCAGTGGTTGATGATGGTGATGGCTGATGCACTTAACAACGTCACTCATCTCTCTCTCTCTCTCTCTCTCTCTCACTCTTTTTTTTTTTCCACATCTTGTTTACATTATGCTTAACCACCACCAACGTGTACTAGTACCAGTGTGAAAAGTGATAGTGCTAGTAGTAATAGTAGCGGGACCAGTAGTAGAAATAGCAGTAGTATTAGCAGCAATAGTATCAGGACCAGTAGCAGTAGTAATAGTAGTAGTAGTAGTAGCAGCAGTAGCACGAGGTCTGGCATGTCGACACTAATAATACACTGGCCGGGGTCAGATTGGCCGGATGCCACGCCCACTCGGCCACACTCTCCCCTCCCCTTTACCTTCCTCTTCCACAATCCCTTTCCCATCTCCCTTTTACCTTCCTCTTCCACACTCGTTTTACTCTCTTCCTACCCTTTCCTCCTCCTCCTCCCCCCATTTCTTTTCCTTCTTCCCTTACCACACTCACTTTCCCATCTCCCTCGCCTTACATCCTCCTCTCGCTGTTGCCTGGCCCTCATTGGCTCCCAAGGCACTGTTATCGCCCCCCCTAAAATGCCAGGGAAGGTTAGTAAATCAGTCTCGTAGCTCACCAGGCGTTTATCCAGCCTGCCTCACACACACCTCACACACACACCTCTCACACACACCTCTCACACACACACACACCTCTCACACACACACACACACACCTCTCACTCACACACACACACACCTCTCACATACACACTCACTCACACACTCCCTCCCTCTTTCGCCTATGGTTTATTTCCTTCATATATCTAAAACTTTGGAGGTATATATACTTTTTTCCTGGGGGGAGGGTCACTTGAAGAATCTCCACCTTAGCTTAATTCACCTAAGGTTATTAATCACCTTAACACTCTTAGAGGGAGGTTAGGTTAGCATTAGGTTAAGGTAGCGTTATGGTGGTTAGGTTAGGTTAGGTCATGAGGTTGACCGAGGTGTTTGCTTATGTTGTCCGTCACATCAAGACTTAGTTTATACTTTGTTTACAGTGGCCCTTTGACACTCAGGTAAACTATCAAGTGTTTTACCTGGCTTAAGTGGAAGACCTCTTTGAGTGATCTCGCTCGCTGGCCAATAAGTCGACATCATCACGAACACACACACTCTCTCTCTCTCTCTCTCTCTCTCTCTCTCTCTCTCTCTCTCTCTCTCTCTCTCTCTCTCTAGGGCTAACCTAGCAAACCTAATCTAACCTAACAATTTAATCCAACTTAACCTACGTTAACTTAACCCCGCCCCCCCCCCCAAAGTAGTATTAAGGCTATTTAATCATCAGGTGAAACAAACTGAAGGATCAAGATTTCAGGTGACCCCAATTACCGGACCTCATTAAGGAAGGCATACCTGTAGAAAACACCTGTCGTGGGGAAGTAGTTGTAACTGGTATGTGACTGAGGTAAAGCAGGTGGGATTAAGTAGTCGAGTATAGCAAGGTGCCAAGGTGTGTGTGTGTGTGTGTTGGGATATTGAAACAGTTTATTTAGCTAGAATAAATCGTGGTAAACTGCATGTTAGGGGAGGGGTGTAATGGGGTGGGGAAGGGAGAAAGGCATGGGTGGGGCAGAGGGGAGGCATTGGTAGGAGGAGAAGGTATAGTTGAGGGGGAGGGAGGTAAATATGTGTGGGGGTGGTGGAGAGTCACTGACATCATGGGTGGGTGACCTCGTGTGAAGCAATAACGTGGCCGCGGTAAATTGGCCGGTTAATTACAGTAAAAGGTAAGGAACTCGTTTTTCTGAGGGAGTTCCGGGATCTTTTTCCTGAGGGTGAGGGGCACTGGCGGTAACTCTCTCTCTCTCTCTCTCTGTGTGTGTGTGTCTTTACGGGTCACTGAACTCTGTTATATACGGGTTGTGGTGTGAGTTTTTCCTATTATGGTTATACAACACGACTATAAGGCTATAATATTTTCCTTAATGTTGTTGTTATTTTTCTTGGTGTTTATTATAATCTGAATGAAAATATATAACACTTGTAACCTTTTCTTCATAGTGGGTGTTGAGGAGGAGGAGGTGGTGGTTGTGGTTGTGGTGGTAGTGGTGAAATGTGGTGGTAGTGGTGAAATGTGGTGGTGGTGTTGGAGAAGGTGGTGGAGCAAAAGGTTCAGGTGGTGATGGAGGATTCGGCAGTTGGCCAGGAAGAGAGAGAGAGAGAGAGAGAGAGAGAGAGAGAGAGAGAGAGGCTACCGAAAGGCTAGACGACAAGGAGACTTTGTAAGAGTTAACAAGGCCTACGTGATTCTCTCTAGGGTTAGGGGATTAAAATCTGGTTCTATATACACGTCCATTGTAGCATGCTGGCGGGATATATGGGCTGGTGTCATGTAGTGTTAGGGTAAAAAGGCAGGATGGATTATATCATGGCGTGGGTGCCCGGGAGTTGAGAGAGAGAGAGAGAGAGAGAGAGAGACAGACAGAGAGAGAGACAGACAGACAGAGAGAGAGAGAGAGAGAAACACAGAAAAAAGAGAGAGAGTTAGAGAGAAACAAAAAGAAATAGAGAAAAACACAAAAAAGAGAGAGAGTTAGGGAGAAAAAAAGAGAAACAGAGAGAGAGTTAGAGAGAAATAGAGAGAGACTTTCGCCGCAATCAGTCGTGAATCACCATCGTCAGTGGGTGGTGGGAGAGGGTTTAAGCTGGGTTATAAATTTGTAATGTGTCGGAGTTAAAGTGTCGGAATTCTGTCGGATAAATCAGTTTGTCGTCGACGTGTAGATCGTGATTCACCACCAGTCGTTTTATGGGTTATAGGTCGCGGCGTGAACCTGTCAAGACATCCACGACTACAGGTGGAATTGGTGGAGTGACGGGAGATTGACAGACAGACATATTTAGAGACAGACTGACAGACAGAGCGAAAGACACAGACACACACAGGCAGATAGAGAAAGACCCAGACACACAGACAGGCAAATAAGCAGACAGAGAGAGCAGACGGACAGACACAGAGGCAGACAGACAAAATTTGGCAAGACAGCAGATTATCATAACATCAGCTTGCCTTCATATACTGTATGTCACCGCCACATGTAAATATATATATATGTAAACATCATAACTTCTATTGAACAACTTTATTATTATTATATACATCGTAAATCATAAACATTACCTCAACATATATGAATTTTTGACCCAGGTTTATATCGTTAATGTTTATATCAAAATTTAAGATGTTAAGGAAAATGTAAAAACAAAATAATAATAATAATGTCAAGGCTGTAATTTACTGTGTGACTAGGTAGTAATTGAGGGGTGATTGTCGGCTTGTGTTTGGTGAGGATGAAGGTCGATGGTGAAGGGGGTGAGAGGTGGGGGAGGGGGTGAGATAGGGAGATTAAGGGAGGGGGGGGTTATGTCCTACTTTCCCCCCAGTGAAGGGAAGAAGGGTGTTGAAGACTAACCTCCATCACACACACACACACACACCTCTTACCTGTGATTCTATGTGTATGTATTTTTGAGTGTTGTAATCATGTACGTTCGTTGTGGCTTATCTAATTATCTATAAATGGACAGTGTGTGTGCGCCGCATGGAAGCCGTAGCGATACTTTACGTTGGATAGTGTAGCGAGACGAAGAAGGGGGTGGGGAGGGGGGAGAGAGGGTGGTGAGGGGAGGGGGTTGAGGGGTTGTCACCTTTACCCCCTTTTCCTTACGACTGTCTGAAAGTTCTCCTCACCCTTCTCTCACAACTCCTATTGCTAGATCCCTTTCTCTACCCCCTCCCTCCTCTCCCCTCTTTTCTTTGATGTGTTTTCAGAGACATTTTTTCTAAGCTATTCTCCCCCATTTCTCCCCTATCCTCCCCTTTTCCCCCTCCCCTCTCTCGTGGTCCCCTCTTCTGGTATATAGCCTTTAAGACCCCTTTCTCAGCCCTTCTCTCCCTTCCCCTCATGTCAGAAACCTCTTCCTCTTCTTGCTTTCCTTCTCATAGTCTCTTCCTCTTTACCCTCCCCTTCTCTTTCTCTTCTCAGACCCTCTTCACAATCTTCTTTCACACACACACACACACACACACACACACACACACACACACACACACACACACACACACCTACTCCTGACCTCTTCAGTTGTTTGACCCCTCACACTCTTCACTCTCTAAGGCACCTGGGCTAAAAACATCTCCACCCACCGACCTGCCCACCCACCCCAGAGACGCCCTATTTCTCTACCACCGATCCCCAGACCTCCTTCACACACACACTATTTCTCCACCATTCCTCCTCCAGCTCTCCTCCTCCATCAGCCCTCCTCCTCCATCAGCCCTCCTCCAGACTTCCTTCACTGTGCCACTCCACGTTCCTCCTCGTACTGCTCGGCCCGGGTGTGGTTGGTTGTGTTGCGTGCTGCCTTTGTGGTTGATTGTGTTGTGTGGTTGTGTGCTGCCTTTGTGGTTGATTGTGTGTTGGCTGTTATTATGTATTAGCTCTGTGGTTGATTGTGTGTGTGTTGACTGTGGTTCATCTGGCCAGCTGATGATAATGATGATGGTGGTAATGCGGGGAAGGGTCTGATGGGAGGTAAATTAGACCATAAGGGAGGGAATGATAGGTAATGAGGGCGGTAGAGGAGAGAACCAAGGTGGGAGAGAGGAAGGGAAGTGACCGTGTGTGTCGTGGTCATTTTTGCTGTTTGTCTTTTTTTTTTACTAGAAACTTTTATTTAAATTTCGTAATATAATAATTTTTTGGGGGGTGATGAGAATATATATATTTTTTTATTTTTTTATTTTTTTGCTTTTTTTTTTAATAGATGTACGATTTGCTACGTCACCTTATAGCAACTGAGCCAACACTAATACAAGTATATATGCGCACTTTCATGTCTCACCATCACCACTACAACCATCACCATCACCACTACAACCATCACCATCACCACTACAACCATCACCATCACCACTACAACCATCAACATCACCACTACAACCATCACCATCACCGCTACAACCATCACCACTACTACCTCTACCATCACTACTACTACCACTTCCTCTCCTCTCCTCCTCCTGTCCTTTCTCACGGTACGGTACCAACCCCTCTCCTTGACCTCTCACCGGACTACCTTTCCATTCCTCCTCTCACTTCCAACATCGTCTCTCACCCTTACCTCTCCTAACCCTGACTTACCGCCTCCCCCTTTACCTCACCACCACCTCTCACTCTCTTTCCCATCTCCTGCCACTCCCACCTCACCTTCTCTTACTCCCATTAACTTCCCTCTCACTCCACTTACCGTTCCTTCCCTCCACCCACCATCCCTTTCCTCCACCCCTTCCACCACCCCATCCCTCCACCCATCTCATGACGATTAGGAACCCCGTTTATTTCACCTGATGATTAAGTTAGATTAGGTCAGGTTAGATTAACATAAAGGTGTTGAATCATTCAGGTGAAGTAAGCTGGAGTTCATCTTCAGGTGAAATAAGCTGGGGTGTCTAATATTCAGGTGAAATAAGCTGGGGTGTCTAATCTTCAGGTGAAATAAGCTGGTGTCTAATCTTAAATAAGTAATTTAGTGAAGTGTCTAACTTCAGTGAAATAAGCTGGGTATCTAATCTCTTGTGAAATAAGCTGGAGTTCTAATCTAAAGGTGAAATAAGCTGGGGTGTCTAATCTTCAGGAAATAAGCTATAGTGTCTAATCTTCAGGTGAAATAAGCTGGGGTGTCTAATCTCAAGTGAAATAAGCTGGAGTTCAATCTAAGAAAGTCAACTTCAGGGAACCCCAAGTGAGTTTAATCTTCAGGTGAAATAAGCTGGTGTCTAATCTTCAGGTAAATTAAACTGGGTGTCTAATCTTCAGGTGAAATACGGTGGGTGTCTAATCTTCAGATGATACAAAACTTCCTCCCAAATGCTTTCAGAATGTAATATAAAACGACAAGATAAACTGAAGACGACAGCTGCCTTTGGTAGGCCCGTTCAGGAGTCGTCTCTGTGAGTTAGTCTCGTCTCGTGTGAGTTAGTCTCGTGTGTCGCGTGAGTCCTTCTCATCGCTGAACAGACTGAGAGATATTAGATTGTGGTTTTGTTTCTCAGTATCTATAGCGGCTGCCGTTAGTGGGCCTCGGGGGAAGACAAGTTGATTCTTTCTTTCTCGGGGTTTTGATGTTCTCTTCCTGTATCTCTCTCGGTATTCTCATTCAGTCTTCTAAGCTCGTTCTCTTAGTCTCTCGAATATTTTTTGGTGCGTCACATTATCTCTTGTTTTTGCGTCTCTAAACACATTTTTTCTCCTACTTTGCGTCTCTTTCTTTTATTATGTTCCTCCTCCTCCTCCTCATCATCATCATCTCCATCCTCCTCCATTTCGCTTTGACCTCCTCCTCTCCTGTCCTTTCTTCCCGCAGTCCAAGCTGTGCAATAGTGGACTTCACGCGTAGATGCTGGAGCGTGAGTGTTGTAGTATTTAGTATTAAGCAGAGAGAGAGAATACAGGAACAAATATATTCAATCAAACTTAAAAAACAAGAAAAAACACCACCCCAAAACACACACACACACACACACACACACACACACACACACACACACACACACACACACACACACACACACACACACCAGAAGCTTAAAGATCACTCAAGATACATCATCACCTAACCCCATATTTTTCCCCTATTAAGTTAAACATAGTTCTTGTCTCCTGAGTGGCTCTTATCACCGTGTTATACCAAGTGCTTGTGAACGGGTGCCTGAGTGTGTGTTAAGATGGTGGGGCGGGGGTCTTAATGTACTTGTTAGTTAAGTCTCTATTGATGTGTCTTGTAGTTATTTTTTTGTTTTGTTTTGTTTGTGGATATTAGTACCATTACTATCACCACTACTATCACCACTACTCACTAACTACCATTACTATCATCACTAACCACCACTATTACCACTAACACCATTAAAACTATCACTACTATCACCACCAACTAACACCACTATCACCAACATTATCACCACCACCACCATCACCAACATTATCACCACCACCACCATCACCAACATTATCACCACCACCACTATCACCAACATTATCACCACCACCACTATCACCAACATTATCACCACCAACACCACTATCCACCAACATTATCACCACACCACCACTATCACCAACATTCATCACCCACCACCACACACTATCACCAACGTATCACCACACCACTATCACCAACATTATCACCACCAACACCAGTACTACCATCAACACCTATACAAACAAACCTTCACACACCAAGACCCCCACACACACCACTTGTCCACTCTGTTGGTAGTGGTGGTCAGCGAACAAGTATGGCCTGCTCGCTAGTCTGTTGTGGCATTAGGTGAGGGAGTTGTGGTGTTGGTGGTGGTGGTGACAAGTGCGTGTGTGTGTATGAGCCAAGAGCCGTTCCTCCACTAACCATTGTTTTGTTATTGATATTTACTGTATGCGTAAGAGGGTTTAATTATGTAGGTGAGATGGAAGAGGAGGGGTGGGGGGGGGATCTTAAGAGGGAGGGAGAGAGGGAAGGAAGAAGGGAGGGAGAAAGAGGGGAGGGAAGGAAGGAAGGATGTGGCGGTGTATAATATTTATTCACCCACTTAGAATGACTCGAGAAAGATGTTGAGAGGATAAGATTCTCCTGTACTTCACGTTCCTCCGGGTTGAGCATTTAATACCACAGTAATGATAACTTTTTAATAATGCGAGAGAGTTATGGATACGTTAGAGTCTGGTTAATAACATACAGGTGTAGGAGGTGACAGGTGATGGTAGGGTGACAGGGTGGGTGACAGGTGAGCGTAGGGTGACACAGGGTGGGGGACCAGCTAGGAAAATTGACGGTAAACCCATTCAGTACAGTTAGATACACCAAGAATTTTTTTTTTTAATATAAATTAACTTGTGTCGCATTTTGGCCTTGGGTGTGAGGAGGGCGTTGAGATGTGCTGACCAATGAGCAACTTGATGACATACGAGTGTTTAATCCGGCAGCAGCAGGAGGAGGAGGAAGGAGGGGAGGTGGCTGACACACACACACACACACACACACACACACACACACACACACACACACACACACACACACACGCTATTAAATGTTTTTCCTCACTTGGTAATGGTAATGTAAATCTTTCGTCGTGATAAGATGATGAGTAAAAGTGTCACGTTGTATTATTTTTTTCTTTGTGGTTTGATGAATATTTATGTTTGTTAGCTACTGTAGTAAGGCTTATTATTAATTGAAATGTGAGCTTCTGGTGAGGGAGGAGGTCGTGGTGATGAGAAGGGGGGGGGGTAGGGTAGGGTGGTGAGGTTGGTGGAGGAGGAGTAAGTGTGAGTGAGGGATGGTGGCGGTGATGAGGGAGATAGATTGTGTTGGTGATGAAGGTGGTGGTGGTGAGGATAGATGAGTAATTGAGAGAGAGAGAGAGAGAAGGGGAAGATGATGGAGGTGATGTTTGGTGATGATGAGGGGTAAGTGTGAATGAGAGAGGGTGATGAGGGAGGTGGTGGTGAGGTAAGTTTAGTGATCATCACGGCTCCAGAAGAGTGGCCGTCAAGCAGATTATGTGGTGACAGTTATGGTTCTTGTCTGAGTAGCGTGGTGTGGAGAGAGAGAGAGAGAGAGAGGCAGATGATTAAGAAACACTAATTTTGAGACAACGAGGCCGGGGAAGAGGAAGGAAAAGGGAGAAAGAATTATGTGGGGGGAGAAAATTAAGATAAGAGGGAAAAATTGTCGTCAAATTTCCCTCTCATTACATACTACACAAAGTCGAGAGACGGCGACGTTTAAAGAGCGGAAACACCTTTTTGACGAACGATATATAATCACCTTTCTTCATTACTGTCGCACTTAGGTTGAGCTTTATTAAGTAGTTTGGTCATAGAAAACATGTGAGGATATTATGATTGGCGATATAGACACGATCAGCCGTGGTGGTGGTGTGGTAGGGTGTGGTAGGGTGGTGTGGTAGGGTAGGGTGTGGTGTGGTAGGGTGGGGTGGTATGTGTTGGTAGTGGTTGAGAGTATGGTAGTGTAGGTGTGGTTGCTTGATGGTAGGTGGAGAATAAGGTAAGTGTAGGTGAGGTGGGTATAGTGATGATGGTAGGGTGGGTATGGTGTGGGTATAGTGATGATGGTAGGGTGGGTATGGTGTGGGTATAGTGATGATGGTAGGGTGGGTATGGTGTGGGTAGTGTAGGTAATACTGTATGTAGGTCAGTTTTTGTGGTCGTCCACCTATTAACTCTTGAGTGGTCTTCTTCCTTCACGTCTATGTCTGAGGTGTTTTTATTTTATTTAATCTTTTCCTTTTTTGTTTTCATGCGTGTGTTTGTTATGTGTTTGTGTGTGTTTGTATGGGTGTGTTTTTGGTTTATGCTGGTGTATTTGTGTGTTTGTCTAAGCGTGTGTTTTTGTTTGTATGTATGTGTGTGTATTTTATTTGTTTTTTGTTTGTTTGTTCCTATATGTGTTGGTACATTTCTTTGCGTGTGTATGTATGTCTATTTATGCTCTCTTACTATATATTATTATTATATTTATTCTAATACATCTTTCATGGATTCAAGTTTTGACAATATTTCTGTAAGTCTAAAGTTTGTCCTCGTAAAGACGGCCTTCAGCCCTCGAGCCTGAGAAACATGAACAGAAATACGGATCATATAAGGTGGTTCAGAGTCGAATCTCATACTCGGGGGTTGAAATGTCACTGGAAATCCTATTTTTGCATCCAAGGCCGAACGAAAACCCAGTCTAGCGATCTGTGTGTGTGTGTGTGTGTGTGTGTGTGTATGAATGTGTGTTTATATGTGTGTTTGTATGTGGGAAGGGGGGGGGGTTCTTGTGGCATGATAATATAATAGGAAAAATTTAATATTTTTTCAGGATATTACACTTGTCTTTTCCTCCTCCTAAGACGCGATGCATATGAATTTATCTTATTAAAATGTTATTTGTTCGTCGACGCTTTTTACAGACAGACAGACGACTATTCAACAAATGCACTGTCTACATCACCCATGCCCCCCTCCTCAACCTCCTGTCCTGGTGTATTTATCTTTGTGGTGCAGATACAAAGACTCAGATTTCAGCGATACGTATGCAAATGAGGGTATATTGACGTGTGTGTGTGTGTGTTACGTTCTTGCAAACCTCTTTAAGTATCTTCGAATTGTGTGTACGTAAAGACTATCGTTTTATAGTCCACTCAAGTGCATCTCTCAAGTCTGTATTAAGTTATATAATATTCTTTTGTATTTCAGAAATTTAGATTATTTTTTATAGTGTAATATTTTCTAAGATTATTTATATATTAATATCATGTTGTTATTGTTTGTTTGTTGTTGCAGGTAAGGCGTGGCTCAAAGTCCATCTGGCCCTGGAAGAAAGAGGTAAGGTTATGACGTCACCGCTAAATACCTTGTTGACATCAGGTTATGACGTCACCACCAGATACATTGCTGACAGCGGTAATGTTGTCACCACTTGCTCGGTCACTCGTGTGTGTGTGTGTGTGTGTGAGGAAACTCCCTACAGCGGGATATTCAACACTAGTTGGAGGAGAGATAAGGTGTTGTATACTCGTTACAGACGTGACCTGCTTGTGTTGATCTCCTGAGCTATACTCTGTCGAGGTACATACTGTAAGCCTCTCTACCTGGGAGGAACAAGAGTGTCCCGGCCTAGCAGCAGTGGGCCACAGACACTGTTCACGTTAACGCTGTGTTGACTCAGTTCCGTCTCTGGACAATTCTGGGTATAAGTGTAATGGTATCAGTGTAAGTTGGGGTTAAGGAGGCAGTGAGAGGGATGGTTATGACTCAGACGGCGGGAGTGACAGCCGCAGGTGCAGTATGGCTGCCTAACGGGTGGGGCGGGGCGGGGCTGGCGTGGGTTGCGGACAGGGGCGCGGGTTCGGGGGGCTGGGCCGGCGTGGGTGAGGGCGCGCTGGGGGTGGGGGAGGAAAGGGATGCGGCCGATGACCCTCCCCGTCCAACCTCCGATATTATGATGCGTTGTTGTCGCTACTAGTGCACGGCGTGGACCATAGAGGACGACATTATCCACAAGAACTCTAGGTGGATGTTGTTTAGTTCTTCACAAGGCTGGGAGTGGTTAGGTTAGGTTAGGTTAGGTTAGGTTAGGCTAGGCTCTCAGCACCTGGCATGGAAGGTGAATCTGAGACAGTGAGTAATAGGAGCAGCGGTTGGTGGGTTGTCTGGGTCTTGTAATGGACTTAGCTGAACCGGAGGGAGTCTCAGGTGTGTGTAGAGTCACTGAGTGTGTTCCGTGGCGGTGGGGTAAGGAAGGCGGTAATAACTCGAGGGTGAGAGAGAGAGAGGTAGGTAGGAAGGTAGGTATGTAGGTAAGTATGTAGGTAGATAGGTAGGAAGGTAAGGTAGGCAGGTAGGAAGGAAGGTAGGTATGTAGGTAGGAAGGTAGGTAGGTAAGTAGGTATGTAGGTAGGAAGGAAGGTAGGTAGATATGTGGGTAGGTGGGTTGTGGGTAGATGGGTGGTAAGGCAGGTGGGTATGTGGGTAGGAAGGTGGGTATGTGGGTAGGAAGGTGAGGTAGGTGGTAGGTGTGTAGATGGGTGTGGGTAGGTGGAGGTATGTGGTGGGTGGGTTGGTGGGTAGATGGGTGGTAAGGCAGTGGGTAGGAAGGTAAGTATGTAGGTAGGAAGGTAGGTAGATAAAGAAGATGTTTAATGACTTTCGGGTGGTAGAGAAGAGTAGGTAAGGAACAGGTTAATTATTACTGTTGCCGAATGTGAGGGAATGATCACCTTGATTTCCATACAGTAACGTTAGACTCGATTAAATTATATGTGTGTTTGGTTAGGTTTAGGTTAGGTTAGGTTAGGTTAGGTTAGGTTTAGGTTAGACTGTAGTATGAATAAACCTTTATACTTATCATCCGTAACTATATATCTTTTTAATTTTCCTCTCATTTTTTTTCCACTCACTGGGGGTTTAAAAGTCCTGTGTGAAAGTGTTACTACATCCTGCCTGGTGTTTTTGTCGCTTGAGTCGTTCCTATTCCCATGAAATTATCCGTCGTGTTGGGTTGCCGAGTCGTGATGAAGGTGTGGCGGGGGTGAGGGAGGGTGGTATGTAGTAGTAGTTGAGTCGACACTAGGTATACCACACGACGCTCCTATGTGTGGTTTGTGGTGTAGTGTGTGTTTGTGTGTGCTGGGACTGAGAATGACAAAAGTAGTCGTAGTAGGTGTGTGTAGTTATGTGTGTGTGCTGGGAATGAGGAGGACAATAGTCGTAGTAGGAGTATAGTAGTAGTAGTAGTAGTAGTAGTAGTAGTAGTAGTATAGGTCGTCATAAACCACATCACGCCCACTAAATGGCTTGGTGTTGGGCGTGGAGGAGGTGGTAGAAGGGATTAACCCGTTCACCAGACTCTATAGTAACGGGTAGGGAAAGGTTTATGTTGTGTGTTGATATGACAGTGATTTGTTTATCTCATCCGCAGTGTGTACAAAAGTCTATAAACAAACTTAACCTAACATAACTCTACACTAACCTAACCTAACCTAACTTAACAGTGACCCAACCTAACATAACTCTACACTAACCTAACCTAATAAACACTACCCTCCCCTCCCTCTAACAGCAACAAAACCTAACTTAACAGTGACCCAACCTAACTTAACAGTGACCCAACCTAACTTAACAATAACCCAACCTAATATAACTCGACACTAACCTCTCTCTCTCTCTCTCTCTGGCCAGGTGAAGAGAAAGGAAGGTTGATGAGGTTTTAAGTGAGTAGAACCAAAAGAAATTGAATAAAATTTGAAGAACAAACAAAACAGATGAATTAAGGGGCTAGCTTAGAGGGTGTGTGGGAGGAGGGGGAAGGAGTGAGAGGAAGAGAAGGGAGGATGTATCTAGCCCACTCACCCATTGAACGTGTGGGACTGGGATTTAATGAGCGTGGGTGTGGCAACTGATGAACGTGTGTTAGTGAACCATCAAGTTTGGTCTCCTTCTCTGTCTGTCTCTTTTCTCTCTCTCTTCTCTATCTTTATCTTTTCTCCCTCTCTCTCTCTCTCTCTCTCTCTCTCTCATAATAATTTCCTCCACACTCACCTTAATGACTGGGGGTACACAGGTGAGCTTAGGTGTCGACGAGGAGGCTTTTAGCTTCTGTCTCTTACACTAAGGCTCCGTCACCATGGAGATCTCTCAGCACCTCAGAGATTATATTCAGAAGGACGTGTTAGCTCTCTCTCTCTCGGCGTCAGAATACTTTTTATTTTATTTATTTTTTCATTTTTTCATTTCACCTTCTTCCTACTAGTTGGTGATAGCAGTTCTTAATTGGGAAGGAGATAAAGGAAGTGGTTTTTGTTTTGTTTTTTAAAGGTAGAGGGATAGATATAGGCAGGTAGATGGGTAGATAGTGGAGCATTGTAGCTGCTCTCTCTCTCTCTCTCTCTCTCTCTCTCTCTCTCTCTCTCTCTCTCTCTCTCTCTCCTCCCCTCTCAGCACACCATTTATTTTGCTCTTCATTACTTTTCTGTCTTAAAATTATTCACTGGTAGATTATCCATAGGCGGTGGAGTCGTCGTCGTAAAATTTGGTTCATTCGCGTGGCTCTCGGCTCACCCCCTACCCCTCTGTGGTCAATAGGGCTCCCAGCACCGACACTTCTTTAATAGGATCAACCGCTGGTATCTAGGAGGTCCTGTAGGAGGGATCCTTTCAGTGACGTTTATTTTCTCCTCTCGACTCCAAACATAGCCTACACAGGCTCTCTCTCTCTCTCTCTCTCTCTCGTTCGTTTTCTTGGTGGAATTGCTGTAATTTCTCTCTCTCTCTCTCTCTCTCTCTCTCTCTCGTTTTCTTGGTGGAGATTGCTGTATTTTCTCTCTCTCTCTCTCTCTCGTTTTCTTGGTGGAGATTGCTGTAATTTTCTCTCTCTCTCTCTCTCTCTCTCTCTCTCTCTCTCTCTCTCTCTCTCTCTCTCTTCCACACACACACACATCATATTCTCCTGTAGTGTGGGAGCCACTCGATAACTCACACACACACACACACACACACACAGGATTTATGTCCAGTGTGGTAATAACTGTAAATGTCTAAAGCGGCCACCACGAGGGGCTGCCTGGAGTAATGGTAATTGGTCGAGGTCTCTGAGGGTCGGTGTAGTAGACGAGACCTTGGTAGTAGTGGTGGGAGTGGTAGTAGTGGTGGTGGTGGTGGTAGGTGGGAGTAGTAGTAGTGGTGGTGGTAGGTGGGAGGGTAGTAGTGGTGGTGGTGGTGGTGGTAGGTGGGAGGGTAGTGTGTGGTGGTAGGTGGGAGGGTAGTAGTGGTGGTGGTAGGTGGTGGGAGTAGTAGTGGTGGTAGTTGGGAGGTAGTAGTGTTGTGGTGGTAGGGTTGGTGTAGGTGTGGGTGATCTGCTCACACACACCACCTACCACTACACCACCACACCTCACCACACCACACCTCACTACACTACACTACACCTCATCACACCTCACCACATCACCCACCACACCACACACAGGGTCCTAACCATCTTCCCTACGAGTGGGGACTGTGGTCTGTATCTCTCTCTCGGTTCCTGTCTCGCTTTTTGCTCTTGTCGTGATAGAAGATTAAGTTACTGTGGGAAACATCAAGTGTGTGTGTGTGTGTTATGGACTGTTACTCAGCTGTCATTATTATTATTGATCAGAAGACCATGAAATGAGATTATTTTGTGACTCGACCTTCCTTCCTTCCTTCCTTCCTTCCTTCCTTCCTTCCTTCCTTCCTTCCTTTCTTTCTTTTCTTTCTTTCTTTCTTTCTTTCTTTCTTTTTCTTTCCTTCCTTCCTTTCCTTCTATGCTTCCCTCCGTCCTTCCTCCCTTCTCTTATTCCTCCTTTTCTTATTCCTTCTCTCCTCTCTTTCTCCTTCCCCTTCATTTCCCCTCCCTCCTACACATCTTTCCTCTCTCCTTCCTAACATTCTTCCTTCTACTCCCTCCCCCGTATCACCTGATTTACCCACAGTTATGTTGAACAGGCCCAGCGGGGGTAGAGGAGAGGTGGCTCTTAGTGGTAGGGAAAGGGAGGTCAGGGAAGTTTTGGCTTGGTTATGTATGTAAATTCACTTGAGAGAGGTGGTGGTAGGGTGGTGGGGAGGGGGGGTGGTAGAGATGGTAGAGGAGTGGTGGTGGTGGTAGAGGAGGGGAGAGGAAGTTGTTAGGGTAGAGGGGGAGGAGGGAGGTGTGGGGGGTGGTGGTGGGGGGTGGGGTGGGGTGAGGAATGGTGGTGGTGGTAGAGGTGGTGGTGGTAGAGGAGTGGTAGTAGTAGAGGTGGTGGTGGTGGAGGAAAGGAGATGGTGATGGTAGGAGAGATGGTGGTGGGGGGAAGGAAGAATGGTGGGTGGTAGTGAGAGAGAAGGAGAATAAGGAATGGTGGTGGGTGGGAGGAAGGAATGATAGAGTGAGAGAATGATGGTTGAGGGAGAGAGAGAGAGAGAGCTGTGGTGGTTCTCAACTTCACATATTCACTGCTGTATCTGACCTTCCCTAAGCGGTGATTATGGTGAGCCGGGGGTGACTTGGTCTGTTACACCCTTGTCTACTACTACTACTACTACTACCTGTGTAGAGTCACGCCCGTCACACCTTCGTCAGTCTCCCGCGCGTGTGTACTATTACTTCCGAATTTGGAGGCCTTGGAGTGCCGGTTGTGGCCATAGGTGGTCAGGAGACGCTAGCTATGGCATGTGTGGTGGCGGTCTCCTGAATCCTAGCTGCAGTGTTGAGGTGTAAAACTCTACCTGGTGTAGGAAATTACCTCCATGGCTGGGTTTCTTTCTTTCTTTCTTTCTTTCTTTCTAGCCCACATCTTCCCAGGGACTAGTTGATCAATTAGTCTTGTTCTCTGCTTGTAACTCACCCCACCCACCTCTCATCCAACCACCCACCCACCCCCACCATCCACCCACCCCCACCATCCGCCCACCCCACCATGCCCACCCCACCACCCACCCACCCACCACACCATCCCCACCCCACCCATCACCCACCCACCCATCCACGAGTCATTGCACATCAATACAGCCTTTGTTGATATTGTAAACAGTGACGAATCTGGTCAATGTTAGGTCTCTCTCTCTCTCTCTCTCTCTCTCTCTCTCACACACACACACACACACACTCGCGCGCGGTACAGTTTATGACCGCTTGTAGTCACTCTCAGTTTGTTGTCTGCATGAGGATGACCGTTTTCCTGTGCATGTTTGTAGTATGCTAGTCTTGACGGTGGTGCCACGTCGTCCTTCAGTTTGGAAGTGATGGCAACGTCGCTGGAGGCCTCAATGACTCATTTCCGTTCCTGCGTTGCTGTGTTGCCGCTGTGTTGCCGCTGTGTTGTGCTGTGTTGCCGCTGTGTTGTCGCTGTGTTGTGCTGTGTTGCCGCTGTGTTGTCGCTGTGTTGTGCTGGTTGTTGCCGCTGTGTTGCTGCCTCCTCGATTGTTTGTCCTCGTATACTATGTTACGCCTGTTATCGACGTGATCAGATTGGTTAGGTTAGGTTATTGTGCGTAGGTGTGAAGACCTGGTTGATGGGGGGAGACGGATGGATGATGTAGGAAGGGGGGGAGAGCTGTGAGGAGATGTATGGGTGTTTTGTTCTTGAGGTATGAAGGGGAAGGGCGCAGGAACAGACTGAGGAAGGGAGTGGGGATGGGGAGGGGGGCGCAGGAACAGACTGAGGATGGGGGAGGGCGCAGGAACAGACTGAGGAAGGGGGGGATGGGGAGGGCGCAGGAACAGACTGAGGAAGGGTGGGGGATGGGGGAAGGGGGCGCCGGAACAGACTGAGGAAGGGGGTGGGGATGGGGAGGAGGCGCCGGAACAGACTGAGGAAGGGGGGTGGGGATGGGAAGGGGCGCCAGAAACAGACTGAGGAAGGGGGTGGGGATGGGGAGGAGGCGCCGGAACAGACTGAGGAAGGGGATGGGGATGGGGGAGGGGGCGCAGGAACAGACTGAGGAAGGGGATGGGGAGGAGGCCCAGGAACAGACTGAGGAAAAGGGGGCTTTTGACTTCTGTGTTAGGGCCCCCCCTCACCCCCACCTCCCCCTCATGTATATATTTTACTTTGTGTATGGTTTGTGTAGTGTGGATAGAATGTACCAGTTGTTGTTTTGCGAGGGCGTTTTGTAAACCTTGGGACGCCTCGAGGTGTGAGAAATGTGTCAGAAAGAAAGGTGAGAGAGAGGAGTATAGAAACCGATAAGAGAAAAAAGAGAGAGAGAGAGCACAGGTGTTATGCTGGTGGTGGTAGAGGTGTGTAACTCAACTCTGCTACACGGACGTCGGACACTTGCTTGCTGGTGGATCTGTTTTCCTCAACTCGGGTACAAACACAAACAAACAAACAAACAGGTCCTGAGCGTTAATAAATCTTTTAAACCTCTTGTTTTGTTTTTTTTACTTGTTTTTTATTGCACTGTTGAGGTTTATAAACTATCGTGTTTACAGAAGACTTCATCCTTAGTAAAAATATTGTCACTACTACCACCACTACCGTCACTACCATCACCACTACCATCACCGTACCATCACCACCCGTTCTTAAATCTCTTAAATATTGTGCACTTAATATTTCATCAGGAGAGGAAACTCGAGAGATTTAACACACACACACACACACACACACACACACAACACACACACACACACACACACACACACACACGCACGCGCACTGTTCTGATTAGGTACATTTTCGTAAGTGATTCTTTTTTATTATTTATGATACGAGTGTAATAATACAATTTGAGTGTGTGTGGTGAGGCTGGAGTGTGTTGATATTATTGTTATTATTATTATTATTATTATTATTATTATTATTATTATTATTATTAGTGTTATTATTATTATTATTATTATTATTATTATTTGTTGTTGTTGTTGTTGTTGTTGTTTTGTTATTGTTGTTGTTGTTATTGTTATTATTGTTGTTATTTATTTTATTATGGAGTGAGAGGAGTTTAATTTCGTTAAGTCGAGGTGTTTTAACAGTAGATGGAGCGTAGTGAGGCTTCTGATGTATTACCTACATTATCTCCCGCTGACTACACTACTCCGACTATCTCAGTAGGAGGAGGAGAGATGGGGGGTGAGGGTGAGGAGAGAGAGAGAGAGTGGAGGAGAAGGAGGAGAGATAGAAATGGAGGAGCAAGAGACAGGTAGGGAGAAGAAGAGGAATGGAGGAGGGTGGGGAGGAGAGAGAGGAATAGGGAGGGGGGGAGTGAGGAGGAGAGAGTGAGGGAGGGGAGTGAGGAAGGATAGAGGGAGGGAGGGAAGGTTGAGGAGGAGACATGGGAGGAGAAAGATGGATATTGATACTGAAACAGTTTATCTATCAGGAGGTGGAGGAGGAGGAGAAGAGAAGAGTTTGTTGGGAGGGAGAGTTAAGGGAACTTTAGCACAGCCATTTTTCTCTCTTTTGTGGCAGGAACACCATCTAAACTTCCTACCTGTCTCTCATTTATTTACCTGTATTTTACGGTTGGCTCTCCTCTGGTGATTGTAATTCAACCTTCATTGTTTTTATTTCATTCAGTTTTTGTATTTCTGATTCTTTACTTATTATTATTATTATTATTATTAGTTCTTGTTATTATTGTTGTTGTTATTCTTTTTATTTTTCTTGTTATTGGTGTCAGGGTGTTGCCATTTTTTCGTCAACAGGCCCAGGAGTTGTGAGTTGTTAGTCTGGTCATAGTTGTGATTGTAATGTTAGTTGTACCTTTATTAATGACAGGTATTGATGGATGGTCCCTTGTTCAGGTGAGTTATAAGTGATACAGGTGTAAAAGAAAATATTGGTGTTAATTAAGGAAACATAAGTGTCACCGTCTTGTTTACTTAATGGTGGTGTCTTTGGTACCTTGTCTAGAATCCACACAAGAGATTCCTTATAACATGTCGGTTCCTTTCTCTATACAGAACACTTGTCATCCTTCAATTACAAAGAAATTCCATCAATATTTACCTGTCGCACTTATTGTTCTACGTAATAGTTCACACCTGTGTGTTAATTAGTCACTTATACCTGAAGGGAGGAAATGGTGACTGTCTGTTATACCTGGGGAAAAATTTGACTTATTTATGGTGAGGTTTGTTGTGGTGCTGATAGTAAAGAAAGATGAGTTCTCTGTCGAGGTCAGGTGAAAGAGGAGTTGTCCTGATTGTTGTAGATTTTGACCTTATTGTACCTGTCTCTAGGGGTGATATTAGTGTGGTGGTGATCCCCCCCCCCTGTTTCCTGGATCACTAAGAGGGCTACAATGTTGTGTGTGTGTGTGTGTTATGAGATACACACACACTCTCTCTCTCTCTCTCTCTCTCTCTCTCTCTCTCTCTCTCTCTCTCTCTCTCTCTCTCTCTCTCTCTCTCTCTCTCTCTCTCTCTCTCTCTCTCTCTCTCTCTCTCTCTCTCTCTCTCCGTCGTTATGAGTTGCCACATCTGTTGGCTCAGTCCTGACTCAAGAATATTACACTCTTATCTTGGCACAAAGTGAAATGGGAGATGGGGGAGGCTGATGGGGGTGTGGAGGAGAGAGAGAGAGAGAGGAGGACATCGACCCACCCATTTCCTGGTATCGATAACCACGTTGGACCTCGGCCAGACGACCCCGCCACCAACCCACCCACCCACCCACCCGCCCGCAGTCAGACAGATATCTCTCTTGCCAGACACACAGACGCCCCATGAAAGCCAGAGATGGAGACGGTGGCCTTGCCTTCAGGAGTATTTTTTTGAAGTTCCTCAGATACACTTGCCAAGATGGTGTGCAGAGTCGCTTTAGTTAGTGTGTTGGTGAGAGAGTTTGGTCGGTAGAAGGAGTTAGTTTGTATTATTTTAACATGTATTATCAGTTTATCTATTGCAATTAAGGTGATAATCTATACCTGGTGTTTTGAGGTATAGACATGACTCCTGGTGCCAGACATGACTCCTGGTGCCAGACATGACTCCTGGTGCGGACATGACTCCTGGTGCCAGACATGACTCTGGTGCCAGACATGACTCCTGGTGCCGGACACTGACTCCTGAAGCCAGACATGACTCCTGGTGCCAGACATGACTCCTGGTGCCGGACATGACTCCTGGTGCCAGACATGACTCCTGGTCCGGACACTGACTCCTGGTGCCAGACATGACTAAGCCAGACATGACTCCTGGTGCCAGACATGACTCCTGGTGCCAGACATGACTCCTGGTGCCAGACATGACTCCTGAAGCCAGACATGACTCCTGGTGCCAGACATGACTCCTGGTGCCAGACATGTAGCCATCACACTAGACACTCGGCCAAGCGTTAAACTTACTCTAGCAAAGAGAAGCGTGACTGTTGCCGGTGGATCCCACGGTGGTGTCTTGGTCTTCAGTCACACAGTCAGTATCAGTCAACCGTCCAGGGAGATTATTCGATGAGCCAGTCACTCTTTCCCTGCTAGGTCATCCAGTCATCCTCTCACCCTGCTAGTTCATCTGCCCTCTCACCCTGCTAGTTCAGCCAGTCACCCTCTCACCCTGCTAGTTCAGCCAGTCACCCTCTCCTCCTCTCTCTGCCAGTCGTTCAGTCAACCAAGCCATCCTATCAGCTACCCCGAGCCAGTCAGCCATTTCCCAGCCAGTCAGACAGACAGGCAGACAGACAGGGACCCAGCAAGCACAGTATATAGCCAAAAATTCGATGTTTTCTGCCAGCAACATGACCTCGTGAGATACACTACACCGTCAGGAGCCACGTCGCCGCCAGCAGGAGTCTAGCGTGTTCTCTCCGGCGAGACACTCAGCCGGCCAGGGCATTTAACCCGTCACTCAGGAAAGCCACTCAGGGGGCCACTCATAGAGATACCTACTTACTCAGGTTGTCACTCAGTCACTCAAGTGGTCACCCAGACACTCAGGAAGCCAGGTACTTATTCAGCCATTCAGGTAGTTATCCAGCCACCCAGGAAGCCATTCAGAAAGGTTAACGAGATTGCCAACACCCAATCAACGAAATAGCAGGTCAGCCACCCAGTCGGTAGCTAAACGAGAGAACCAATCGCCTAATCAGTAAGTTAACGAGACCCACAGATACCCAATCAGAATGTTAATGTGACAGCCAACTAATTACCCAGCCATCAGCCATAATCAGCCACTGGCCAGCCACTCAGGCAAATATCCCACAGCGAATCAGTCGGTCGGTCAGCCAGTCAGCAAGACAGTCTTGTTTCTAAAAGATTGAATCTGGTAATCGGTCAAGAGGAAAACAGACCTGGAGAGAGGAGGAGGAGGGACAGAGAGAGAGAGGATGGGGGACAGAGAGACGAGGGGCAGAGAGAGACAGGGAGGAGGAGGGACAGAGAGGGAGGATGGGGACAGAGAGAGAGAGAGGGAGGGGGGCAGAGAGAACGGAGGAGGAGGGACAGAGAGGGGAGAGGATGGGGGACAGAGAGAGGAGGGGGCAGAGAGACGGGAGGGAGGAGGAGGGACAGAGAGGGAGAGCGAGAGAGAGAGAGAGAGAGAGAGCTGTTTCCTCTACCCTGTGTGCGTGTTCTATGTATATGTGTTTTTTTTGTGTGTGTATATATATGTTTGTGTGTTTATTTACTCAAGTCTTAATTAATCTCAAGGGTAAATACTCAAGAGACCAGTCCCTGTAATTTAACTCCTAAAGAATGTGTCTGATTATTTGATTTATTGCACCAAATTAACAAACACAAAATTATATTAACTTTATATATACCGAGATTCTGAACTGGATAATGTTCGTTTTAACACCAGGCAGAATTTATTGAGGCAACTTCATCGTACGACCATTTTGAGTGCGTCGTATGTTTTTTTAGAGTAATGTTTATCGTACGACCATTTTGAGTGCGTCGTATGTTTGAGGTAATGTTTATCGTACGACCATTTTGAGTGCGTCGTATGTTTTTTAGGGTAATGTTTATCGTACGACCATTTTGAGTAAGTCGTATGTTTTTTTTAGAGGTAATGTTTATCGTACGACCATTTTGAGTGTCTGGCCCATGTTTTTGTCGTGTTGGTTAACCTGCCTCATTACAAGATAAGTATTTATGTCAGCAATTGCAGGAAACACAAATTTATGTCAACAACTGCAGGAAACAGAAATATGTCAACTGCAGGAAATACAAATTTACGTCGACTTAATGCAGGAAACACTGTCAACAACTACAGGAAATACAAATTTACGTCGACTTAATGCAGGAAACACTGTCAACAACTACAGGAAACACAAATTTACGTCGACTTAATGCAGGAAACACTGTCAACAACTGCAGGAAACACAAATTTATGTCAGCAATGCAGAAACACTGTCAACAACTACAGGAAACAAATTATGTCGACTTAATGCAAAACACTGTCAACAACTACAGAAACACAAATTTACGTCGACTTAATGCAAAACACTGTCAACAACTACAAAACACAAATTTACGTCGACTTAATGCAAAACACTCAACAACACAAACACAAATTTACGTCGACTTAATGCGAAACACTCCAACAACTACGAAACACAAATTTACGTCGACTTAATGCAAAACACCATCAACTACAGGAAACACAAATTTACGTCGACTTAATGCAGGAAACACTGTCAACAACTACAGGAAACACAAATTTATGTCGACTTAATGCAGGAAACACTGTCAACAACTACAGGAAACACAAATTTACGTCGACTTAATGCAGGAAACACTGTCAACAACTACAGGAAACACAAATTTACGGCAACTCAATGCAGGAAACAAAAATAATATTCGCTCTTAAAGAAATATGTCTGACGGTACAACTTGTTTATTTGTTAACCTAAAAATTCCACGAAAACGAATTAGACAAAATTTATAATATATATATATATATTTTTTTGTGACCAGTAAATATTTGATGATAGGAGAGCGTTTAGTCTCAGTTAAGTGTAATTAAGTTGAAGGACACAGTGTAATTGGGTCGTTTAGTGTGGTGGAGAGATGAAGCTTGGTTGGGAGATGAAGCGTTTGGGAGAGATGATGAAGCTTGGTTGGGGAGATGAAGCGGTTGGGGAGATGAAACTTGGGTGGGGAGATGAAGCTTGGGAGGGGAGATGAAACTTGGGTGGGGAGATGAAGCTTGATGGGAGGTGACGCTTGGTTGGGGAGATGAAGCTTGATGGGGAGATGAAGCTTGGATGGGGAGATGAAGCTTGGGTGGGGAGATGAAGCTTGGGGAGAGAGATGAAGCTTGGGTGGGGAGATGAAGCTTGAGTGGGAGAGGTGAAGCTGCCTCGAGTGGAGTGGATGGAAGGTTTCTGTTGGTGGTGTTGAAGTTGTGTATTGCTTCTGTCACCTCTGGGACGGCATGTGCGATAGGCTTGTCTGTCTGTCTTTCTGTCTGTTCTTGAATTCCTGTGTTGAGACGGTAGAGTAAGTTTCTGTTTATGTATACCTGTTTTTGTTGAGACGGTGTTAAGTGGTCTCTCTCTCTCTCTCTCTCTCTCTTTTTATTTTGTGTGAGATTGTTATTGATTACTGCAGTGTGTGTGTGTGTGTGTGTCTGTGTGTGTGTGTGTAATGATGGGTCGACTCCTCGTTTTAAGTCTGTCATTAAGAAACGTTCACTCGGTTTCATGACTTGTGAGGGGGGGGATCTGGTCTTTATTTCAGGGTATTATTAGTGGTCTAACCGACGTATCTTCCCTGACCACTGGAGCTGTAGTTTGTGAAGGTGTGTCTTGAGCATTAGCAGGTGTGGTAGTGTTGGTTGGTAGAGTTATCAGGTGTGGTGGTGGAGTTGGTCATTAGGAGGTGCATGTGTGGTTCTGTTGGTCATTAGGAGGAGCAGGTGTGGTAGTGTTGGTCATTAGGAAGTGCAGGTGTGGTAGTGTTGGTCATTAGGAAGTGCAGGTGTGGTAGTGTTGGTCATTAGGAAGTGCAGGTGTGGTAGTGTTGGTCATTAGAAGGAGCAGGTGTGGTAGTGTTGGTCATTAGGAAGTGCAGGTGTGGTAGTGTTGGTCATTAGGAAGTGCAGGTGTGGTAGTGTTGGTCATTAGGAGGTGCAGGTGTGGTAGTGTTGGTCATTAGGAAGTGCAGGTGTGGTAGTGTTGGTCATTAGGAGGAGCAGGTGTGGTAGTGTTGGTCATTAGGAAGTGCAGGTGTGTTGTTTGTCGTTAGGGAGGTACAGGTGTGGTAGTGTTGGGTCATAAGCGTCAACAGGAATAGCTTTGAATATTTTAGTCCTTGGAGAGCAGCAGAGGAGGAGGAGGAGGAAGAGGAGGAGGGAGAAGAATAGGAGGAAGAATAGGAAAATAAAAAGAGAGAGAGAAGAGGAAAAAGAAAAAGAGGGAGAAGAGGAAGAGGAAAAAGAAGAAGTGCATTGGTCGCAGGAACAAGGAGGGTGACGTGTTTTTCTTCCCATTGTGGCTGTACTGACTGATGCTTCACCGATTACGAAGACCCGCAGCGGAGGAAGTGGTTGTCTCTTGACGGAAGGAAGGAGGAAGAATAGAAGGAGAGAGGTTTGAGGTAGAGAAAGGAGGTAGGAAGAGAGAGAGAGAGAATAAAGAGGGAAAGAGGAGGGAGGAAGAGAGAATTAAGAGGTAGAGGTTAAGAGGAAGGAAGAGAGAGGATTAGGAGGCAGAGAATGAGGAAGAAAAGAGAGGGAGGAGGAAGAAAAAAAGAGAGAGAGGAGGTAAAAGATAGGAAGAGGAAGACAGGAATTACAGAGGACAAGGAAGAGAAGATACAGGAGGAATACGACGATGAAAAAAAGACGATAACTGTGGTGGATGGAGGAAGGGAGGATTGAGGAGCCGAGGACTGAAGGAAGAAGATGAATGGCTCGAGAAGTTTTAACTCTTGAGATGTTGGGAGAATATTTTAGAATTTTCCTCCCCTTTAACACTTCCCTCTCCTTCTCTCCCTCCCTCCATACCTCCATTCCCCCCATCATCTCCTTCACCCTTTGCTCACCCCTCCCCCACCTTTCAACCACCTACCTCCTTCATCCCCTACCTCCTTCCCTCACCCCCTCCCCGTGACAAAGACAAGGGCACAAAATTAAGACAAAAACACTGCAGAGAAAGAGACGAGGGGGAAAAGAGATAAATCGTGGTGGCTAACAGTATAAACGACAGATAAATAATGATAAAAAAAAGAAAACGAAGGAAGTCGTAAAGAAGATGAAATAAAAGGCAAATGGTTGGTGAGAATAATGAGAGATGGGATGTAGATAAGAGACTGGCCAGTGTTGAGGTGGAGAGCGGAGAGAGAGGGGAGGGGGTAGAGAGTGTGAAAGGGAAAGAAATCAACAAAGAAAGAAGTGTAAAAGAAGGTAGGGATAGACAGAGAGAGAGAGGAGGGGGAAAAGAGAGGAGAGAAGGGGGTGGGGAATATGACCTTTGTAAGCACTCATGTATACAAGTGTAAAAGAAGGCGTTTGTGGCGCTTTATGACCCCATCAGTGATAATGTACTCTCTCTCTCTCTCTCTCTCTTCTATCTAGGGAGAGAAAGGTGAATTTTGTCAGAAAGTAGGAGACAGTTAAAGAATTTGTTGATAATTTATTCATTTGATATTTGTAAGTGATCCTATGAGCGTCTGGCGGACCTTCGCCAGACGCTGTAGTTGCTGTCTTTAGTATTCTCATAGCTGTCAGTCTCGAACAAGTATATACCATTTTAATATCATTGTTCTGCCGTTTTCTCCTATTTCTTATCTGTCTCCTATTAGTCTTGCTAGTCACTCGGCGGCTATTAACAAGGACATGCAGGGACTAGTCACAGTGGCTCGGTTACCAATTGGATACGCGGAACTAGTGATTCAGCTATTAAACGACTGACGTGAACTTTTTAAACTGAATAAGTGACTCTAGTAAACTGCTGACTTGGGACTCGACCTTGTTAGTAATGTATGTATGTATGTGTATGTATATATGTATGTGTGTGTGTGTATGTATGTGTATGTATGTATGTATGTATGTATGTACGGCATGTATCTGTATGTATGTATGTATTGTTCTGTTGGGGTCTTTGGTAGGAATCCCCCCCCGCCCTTCTTTTCTCTCTCTCTCTCTCTCTCTTTTTTGTTGAGAGAGAGACAGACAGACAGACGTGCAAATTCGTGTTCTTTAGAAGTTAAAATATCATATACTGTGTGTGTTAAGCCAGGCCGTTTATGTTATGAAGGAGATGGCTCGTTCTGGCCTACTTCACAGAGAGAGAGAGAGACCTGGTAATCATAAAGAGAGTCAAAATTAAATTAAGCCAAGGATTTTCTAAGCCAGGCCATTATGCAACCCGAAACTACCTCCTCTTCGGGTATTATGACTTGGCCGGGAAATGCTGATGGTGACTACAATTCCGTGGGTCTTGAGCGGTGGAAGTGGATGTTGGGGTGGGTGGTGTGGAGGGTGAGGAGGATGTTGGGGTGTGGAGGGTGAGGGGGAGGATGTTGGGGTGGGTGTGGAGTGGTGGGGAGGGGTGAGGGAGGATGTTGGGGTGGGTGGCGTGAAGTGGGAAGGAGTGTGGGGTGGGAGTGGGGCAAGCTTCAGGAGTTTAAATTAGTTTTTTTTTTAAGAAAGTGACATTATTTGGGTTTGTTGTTATTGTTTATCTTTCTTTCTTCTCTCCTTCCTTCCTTCCTTCCTTCCTTCCTTCCTTCTTCCTTTCCTTCCTTTCCTTCCTTCTTTCTATCCTCCTCATGATCACCATCTTTTGAGTTAGTCTTTCGGTATTCAAAATGGAATGGATTTTAGGGAAGGATTTTAGGGCACTTTAATAGGATGTAGGTTAAGGATTGAGGGTGTGTGTGTGTGTGTGTGTGTGTGTGTGTGTGTGTGTGTGTGTGTTTAAAGAGCAGCTTAAAAAAGGAGAGAGAGAGAGACAGACTTGATGACTTAAATATTAAGTGACGGTCTTAAGAAAAGCGAGCAAAATGTTAAATGGGAGCTAAGCGACTTAAGGAAGAAAAATAAGTGTGGATTGTGGGAATGAGGGAGAATGTCGAGTAGGTCAGCGGAATGGTTTTAATAGAATGCCAAGTGGAGTTTAAGTTACCCGAGTGTGTGAGGTTAGGCGGAGGAAAATGAGGATTAGTTCAAGTAGGACCTCGAGGTTTAGTGAAGAAAATTATATCTGGGACTTGAAGTAAAAGGCGGTGATATGGGTTTGTTTTTATAGTTCAAGTAGGACCTCAAGGTTTACTAAAAACATATAAAATAATAAAATGGTGTTGAGGTAAGTCTTTATTCAAGTAGGACCCTCAAAACTTACAAAAGGGAACTTGGAATGTCTCTACACTTGAAGGTCAACCTCTGAGGAATGACCACGAGAAACCTACAGGAAATACCCATGGTGAGGGGGGCCGGGGGTAGAGGGATAGGGGAGTATTTTTCTACTACTGATGGAGGAGGAGGAGGAGGTGTGAGTGTAGACTGTGTAGGTAGGTATTGTCTTAAGCTCTCAGTCATGTAGCGTTACGATGGCCAAGGATGTTGTCTGTGTAGTATGTGAAATGTTCCTCATGTAATGTTGAATGTTATTTAATGTTGTATGTTACCTCTGATAGTGTAGAATGTTGAAATTATATGTGAATGTTTTTTTTTTGTAGATGTTTGGCGAGTTAGTGGTACAGGTTCATTGTCGTCTGTAGGTAATTGGGCAGGTGTGAAGAGCCTCGCTGGCGTATATGGAGTTACCGCTATGCCCTCAGACACTAACTGGTGGGATAATAATGTGACTTGAGGGATGTGTGTGTGTGTGTGTGTGTGTGTGTGTGTGTGTGTGTGTGTGTGTGTGTGTGTTTGTGAATATTTTAATTTGTGTGTATCTTATATAACTGAAACCCGTCCCATAACAGAAGCCCGTCTCCTATAACTGAAACCGTCTCCTATAACTGACAAGTCACTCATATATCTGAACCCGTCTCCTATACCCACTGCTCCTTAACCGAACTCGTCTCCTATAAACGGAACCCTGTCTCCTATAACTGGCCAAGTCTCCTATAACTGAACTCTCTCTATAACTGAGCTCAAGTCTCTGTAAACACTCCGTCTCCTATAACAGAACTCGTCTCCTATAACTGAAACTCCGTCTCCTGTAGCTGAAACTCCGTCTCCTATAACTGAAACTCCGTCTCTATAACTGAAACCCGTCCCTATAACTGAAACCCGCTCCCTATAACTAAACCGTCTCCTATAACTGAAACCCGTCTCCTATAACTGAAACCCTTAAAGCATTTTGTAAGAAGGTAAAAATAATAACGAGAAGAGAAAAATACCAACACACGCTGAACTTCTTCCTCACATTGATAACTCGACAGGAACACACACACACACACACACACACACACACACACACACACACACACACACCACTAGAGCCTTCACGAGTTTCCGATAATCCTTGAATAAAAATTTGTCAGTGTTGTCTCCTGCAGTCAGTTGGTGATAAGAATATGTTGATTGTGGAAGCTGGCGCGTGCTGGGAGAGAGGAGAGAGAGTGGGGAGGAAGGGTTGGAGGGGGAGAAGGGAGAGGGAGGAGGCAGGCAGGGAGGAGGGAAAGGAATAGAAGCCTGGAAGAGAATTTAGAACCCATATTGGAATTTAAAAACCGTAAAAGGAAAGAAAACGTAGCCAGATAAAAGTGAAATGGAGAGGTAAATGAGGAAGAGGAGGAGGGGAAACGGGCAGGAAAAGGAAGTAATCGATAAGAGGCGAAATTAGGAGTAAGAGGAAGAAGAGAGGATGCAGGGACGGAGAAAGAAAGAATGAAAGGAGGCGGAAGGATACTGCAATGAGGGGAAACGAAGGCGATGGGGAGAGAAGATCTGAATCGAGAGAGGGGAATGGGAGAAAGACGTGGAAAGGAACTTGGGCGGAAATAGAGGGGAAAGTGAGGAGGACAGGGACGGACTGAGGCGGAAATGAGGACGGAAAAGGGGAAAAAATTCTGTCTAGGGAAATGTCTGGTTGATGGGGAAACTGAAGGAAAGGGGAAAATGTGTGATAAGAGGGGAAGGTATAATTGGGGTAAAAAGAGTTTTGAGGGGAAACTAAGGAGGAGAGGAGCCTTAATGAGGGGAAACCTTGATGGGAGGAGCCTTAATGAGGGGAAAAATCTTAACGAGGGGAAAAACGAGACCAAATGGTGGAAATAACTAGAAGAATATGACACACACACACTTTATTGAAGCCCGTAGTTGAGGGGATAGAACAAAGGGAATTCAATAAAGATGCTGAGAGAGAGAGATAGAGAGAATTTATTGAAGCCTGCAGTTGAGGGGTCAGACCGAGGGGAAGAGGAGGTCAGAAATCAGGACGAGGGGGAATTCCCGGATGATGGTCATTAGAGGCGACGTTAATTAAGACATTAAAGGGAGAGTGAGGCGAACTAACTACTGATGGATCTAATAGGTTTAATTTAGTCCTCCCCACCTCCCATTCCCTTCCTCCTTGATGGTGTTAAGTGAGTTTGTGAACCAAGTAGGGGTGGATGGTAGGGGTGAGGGGAGTGGGGGAGGGAGGAAGGAGGGATGATAGTGATGATGATGATCGAGACATGAAATAGTGATTAATATTATTATTAAGGTCTGAGGTAGTGAAGATTATTATTATTATTATTATTATTTTTATCATTATTTATTATGATGATGATGATGGGAGGATCAGAGGTGTGTAGGAGGATGGAGATGAGGGAGGAGAGAAGGAGAGAGAGGGCCTAATCGAGCCTGGATCGAGGGGGGGGGGTTATAATGGAGCTGGGTGATTGTGGAAGTTGAGGAGAAGTGGAGGAGGCAGTTATGAGGAGGAGGAGGAGTCTAAATGATGAGCAGGGAGGAGGTAGAAGAGAGGATAGAGGCAGTAAAAATGAGGAGAGGGGAGAAGAGGAAGATGGAATACGAGAGAGAGAAAGAGAGAGGAAGACAGACTAGAGATAGAGGAGAGGAAGAGATAGATGTTACTCCTCCCACTCCTTCCTCCTGCCGACCTCCCCTCCCCAGGCACCCAAAGCCCTCCTCCGCTGTGATAAAAGTTTGGCCCCTTGTGTACCCTTATTAGTGGTAGTGTAGGGAGGGGTAGTGTAGGAAGGGGTAGAGAGGAGGTAAGGAACAGCAAGGAGGAGGAGCTGGGTAGTTAGCAGGTGAGGGAGGGTTGGATAAGTAGGGTGGGGGGAGGGGAGGAGGAGGAGGGGGTTGAGAACGAGGCAGAGCAGGTAGCAGACAGCAGGTAGAGACAGTAGGGAGTAGTAGGGAGTGGGGGAAGAGGAAGATGAGTGGGAGGGCGAGGATGAGTGGGAGTGAATGAGGAGTGGTGCAGATGTTGGCAGATGATGACGCAACATGCGGTCATTAAAGAGGCAATCATCATGGTCCACACACCACACACAACACACACACACACACACACACACACACACACACACACACACACACACACACACTGTAAGACTTTCCCTGGTCCTATATAGTGTCTTAAAAGAGTAATATATACGAATTACTTTAAGGATAATGCTCTCTTTATATAATGACTGTCTCTCAAGAATGAAGGAAGAAGCATTGTAAAGCATAATTATTCAGAGACAGGTTTTTTAAGTGGGGTTTATAAGTCCCTTTTGTAGCAAGTGTGTGTGTGTGTGTGTGTGTGTGTGTGTGTGTGTGTGTGTGTGTGTGTGTCCTCGGCAACCAGATCATTATTGTGTGTATGCTTTGGAGAAAATGGTTGTCGTGGGAACTAGCCGAGGGTGTGTGTGTGTGTGTCTCTCTCTCTCTCTCTCTCTCTCACACACACAATCTTATATAAGAGTATTTTGAAGCGTGTGCGCGCGCGTTTATCCGAGCTGTCAGTGAGTTGTTTTGCTGTCGAATATATTAATATTATTTATGGTTGAGTGTCAGTGGTGTGGGGACTGTTTCTGTGACACGATAAAGGCCAACTTTGAACACGTCCTGACAACTTGTGAACACCCCCTTCCTCCTTCCTCTCCTCCCTCCACTCCACCCCCAGTTGTTGACACCGTATTGATACGAGTTACTTGACTACCACTGCTGTAGGTATGATGGCCTGGGTGCCACTGTGATGGTGGTGCCACTGTGGAGGGGGGTGAGGGGCGATAGTAGTGCCTGGTGTCCTACATACACACTACGGGGTGATGATGATGACGGTGTGTGTGTGTGTGTGTGTGTCAGTCAGCTGGGAGTCATGCAAACAGGTCATTAAGGTGCCACGCCCACCAGCTCTACCCTCATGACCTGCGGTACAGCTGACCAGTGTGTCGGGGGTGATGGGAGGCACTACACTATCCGTCTCACACGCTCACAACTGTCCCCAAACTGCTGGTGTCTTGTACTTCGTCTGCGTTTTGTCGTCTCTTTTATGTCTGATTTGTGTCTGTCTGTGTCTGTCTGTCTGTCTGTGAGTGAATGGGAGTATAAACAGTCATCGAAAAAGAATAACCAGATATTAAATGGTTATGTGTATTAGAACGTGGGTCTATTTTTTTGACGACCATGTGTATGTATAGTTGCGTGAATATATATATGTGTGTGTGTGTGGATGCGGTTGTGTGTACTGTATATGTATGTGCGCTTGTGGTTGTATACTACATTTGTGCGTGTATGTAAGTATGCATTGTGTATGTATCTAAATAAATTAAACTCTACACGAGAGGCGACACCCTGGCAAGGTCTAGTGTGTTGGTAGTCGTGTGATGAGCGAGTTAAGTGAACAATGAAGAGCATCTGGTAGTGTGTCGGCGAGCAAGACTAATGAGGCGTGTTGGCTGCTGGATCACATTAAGGCTGGGCTGGGCTGGTTGTAGAAATGTTGGTTTGCCTGTGTATCACGACTCTCCCCCCCCCCCCCCCCCCTCTCTCTCTCTCTCTCTCTCTCTCTCTCTCTCTCTCTCTCTCTCTCTCTCTCTCTCTCTCTCTCTCCTCTCTCTCTCTCTCTCCCCTCTCTCTCTCTCTCTGGGGTTAGATTAGGGAAACTACCCAAATACCACCATTGTCGAGGAACCTATGGGAAATATTTACCCCGGGTCGCTAGTTTGATCCTGGGGGCATTCTCTCAGTTCACTTTTACCCTGCCCACCTCGCCCACCCTCGCCCACCCTGCTGTAAATTGGGTCTCTTACCTGTTTTTGCCGTTTGGGGGAATGAGGAAGTGAAGACGATCGAGTGCAGTGCCCGGAGGATTTCATAAACTGGGGACCCACTTTCACTCTTGTGTGTACGTGTGTGTGTGTTAGATGTCATTGACTAGAAACATTTTAACACCTTGAGTTTTTAGAGTATCTGATGATTATAATTTATTAAAGGAAAAAAACACCGCGACTAGGTTCATACTTGTTAATTCGTTCTTCATTGTTATTAAAAAAAATCCTCCAGCATTATTTAGTTAGTTTTGTTAGTTTTGGTAGTTAGTTTTTAAGCCTGGTTCCCTTCTTTAGATTGATGTTCAGCTCACTACCACTCACTCACGCCTGGCAGTATCGACCAGGTGGGAGGAAAAAATATTCAAGGCAATTCTGGTCCGTTAATTAAGCGCCTGAGCACCTGTCCACGTGACGAGACGTGTGAGTGACTCTCTCTCTCTCTCTCTCTCTCTCTCTCTCTCTCTCTCTCTCTCTCTCTCTCGCGGAACGATATTTAGTTGAGTAGATATGAGTAGTGAGCTGGGTGGATGAGGATATTTAGCTGTGTGGATGAGCTTGTATGGGGATATGTGGGAGGTGCGGTAGTGTGGGCGGGGGGTGTGAGGTAGCTTAGGGATGTGTTGGGGTGTGTGGGTGTGTGTGTGGTTGACATGTAATGCAGGTGGTGTCATGTAGGGAGGGAGGGAGGAGAGAGTTGGTAGCAGTAACTCACAGATGACCTTGCCCTCCTCTCCCCTCCCTTCTCGCCCCTCCCCTCCCTCGCCCCTCCCCTCCCTATGTTCTTACCGGCGCTGCTTGCACGAACATCAATGATTACTCGCAAGTTGAGACACACACACACACAAACACACACACACACACACACTTTCACGAGTTTGAAGGCCGCAGCGTTGGGTAATACTATAACATAAGTGTGACTGAAGGTGTGATGGTGGTGGTGGCAACGACCTCTAGTGTGGCTGCTGCTAAGGGCCTTGATGTCGCTCTCTCCTCCCCTTTCTCCTCCTCCCTCCTCCCCTTTCTCCTCCTCCCCCATTCCCCCATCCTACCCTTCCCGTCAACCCCCCTCCCCCCCTCCTTCCCATCCTCCTTGGAGCCTCCCTGCAACCCCCTCTCCTCCTTCCCCATCTCCCTACCCCCCCTATCCCACTTCCCCTTCTCCTTCCACCCCCTCTTCCCCCTCCACCTCCCCTCACCAACCAGCATTATTACCAAGTTCTCGACTCATTCTCTCCCCCATAAACCACCTTGTATTATTATTATTAGTAGTAGTAGTAGTCGTAGTAATAGTAGTGGTAGTAATAGTCGTAATAGTCGTAATAGTCGTAATAGTAGTATCATCATCATCATCATCAATATACACGAACAGAACGAAGGTGTTACTATAGTGTTGTACCATCTGTCAGTCCTCTGATGTGTGGGTCTGGTGCCGGGTGTGAGTCTCGGTGTTGGCCTCGGGGGTGTAGATGTAAGGTGGGGGATATTGTATACCTGGGTTATAAGGGAGGGTGTTTTCTTTAGTGAGTGATGGAGGCAGGGTGAGAGAGACAGGGTGTGTGTGTGTGTGTGTGTCTGTGTTGGTCAAAGTTGAATTCACCCGCGTTCGTGACAACACATTATGTATACACTCCTTTACTCTCTCTCTCTCTCTCTCTCTCTCTCTCTTCCTGCTTTCTCCCTTCCTCCCTTCCTCTTCCCTCACTCCCTCCCTTTCTCTTCCCTCCCTCCCTTGAGTCCATCCTTCCCACCACTGTAGTTCGCCGTCTTGGGTGTCCGTCTTAAGGTGGCGAGCATCAGTCTCCTCGCCCTGGGTGTCGCCAAGCTGACTACTCTGAGATTTGGCGATTTGTTTCTCTCAGTCGACCGGAGTGGAGAGGAAGAGGAGAGGTAGAGAAGAAGAGAAGGAAGGGGTGAGAGAGGAGGAGGAGGAGGAGTATCAGAGGTAAAGAGATGGAGAGAGGAGGAGAGGAGGTGTAGAGGTAGAGAAAAGGGAGAAAGAGGAGGAGCAGTAATAGAGAGGAAGAGGAGAGAGGAAGACACCACATTCCTACCCTCCAAACATTCTCCAAACATTCTCCAAACATTATCCAAACATTCTCCAAACACTCTCCAAACATTCTCCAAACATTCTCCAAACATTATAATATACACACAGATACAGTATATAATTTCTCCCTATAATTGGGGATAAACAAAAAAACATTATATATTTTTTCCCGTAATTGAAAACACGAGAATAAATTGTAACTAAACCCAGATATCGACACAACACAAGACTTAATTAACAGGTAAACAATATCGACAACAATACACACTGACTTGAAGGTAATTATCTGTTTTCTTATCCTTAATTACAAGAGAGAAAATTAGTGTTCTGTTTATTTATTTATTTATTTTTTGGAGAATTTGGGTCCTAAGCTTGAGACAGGCAGTTATAATAGCGAAATACATCTTCTTTCTTTCTTTCACACTCTTACACACACACACACACACACACACACACACACCATGTTTCTAGAGGTCAGTGGATGGCAGTCATGAGGTGGACTGGTGGAACTGTCGGAAGGTAAATACTAGTGAAAGCAGAGTAAACACACACTCTTGTTTGGTGTGTGTGTGTGTGTGTGTGTGTGTGTGTGTGTGTGTGTGTGTGTGTGACAGGTTGAATACTAGTTTAACATTCCCTGATGGGCATCGTTCTCCTCCTGCCGTGTTCTACCTGAGCTATGGCTACACCCCCCACTAATTATCTAAGTCATTAAGACAATTTTAAATCGACCTTCCTTATTTAATAACACTCCTCACCCCCCTCTCACCTCCTCACTCCTCACCCTCCTCACCCCCCCCACCTCACTCCTCACCCCTCAACCCCCTCACTCATTCTGTCCGCATCATCATTGGAACACTTAATTGAGGCATCAACTAAGCACCGCCCACTATTTGGTTTCCTTGGCAACCGTGTCAGTTCCTGGGAGCTGATTGGTTGCTTAATGATTCGTGACACTACTTCGGCAGATTCACGGCCATATTTATTCCTTCATATTATCTGATGTTTTCTGTGCCGTTTCGTGTGTGTGTAGTCGTTTGGTTGGGTTAGGTTTGCTTTAGGTTGGTTAATCTTCAGGTGAAATAATCTAAGGTTTAGGAACGTGGGAGTTGTTCGTATTCCTAACAATAACAAGAGCTTTAAACACAGGAAGAATGGTCAGTGGACAACAAAGGTCATCCCGGATATGACACATCAGAACGCACCTGTTTCTCTCACACTGGTCATTTAACAGCCACCTTCCTGTGTAAATAAGGATGGCCACTGTTTACCATCGTTGGGAAGGCTAGGACAACAAGAGGTGATGTGGCAGGTGACTGTTTACGTCGATCAGCTGTTACTCTTGTTGTCATGGTAACCACTTATTGGGATACAAGATATATAGTAGTTAAGATAATATTAAGCTCTAATGACAGGAATTATTATACACGGAGTATTGTTTTCACCTTAAAATTAATATTTAGTTGTATTATTAGGTGGCAGAGGTTGTATTGTGTGGTGGCGTGGGTGGCAGAGGTTTGTAGTGACGTGTGTGGCAAAGAACATAAGAAAATAAGGAGTCTGCAATAGGCTGGTTGGCCTGTGCATGGCAGCTCCTGTCGAGAGTTACTACCACTCTCTATCATCCTTGAATCTATCTAGCCTCCTGGGTGGGTGGCAGGGTGTGTGGTGTATAAAGTGCAATACTGCCAGGTGAGTTCATGGGATGTGATGAATTGTATCCCCCTCTCTCCCTCACACGCCCACCAGGAATGTGAGGGTGAGTGGTGGTGATGGTGGTAGTGTTGATGGTGGTAGTGTTGAGTGTTGATGATTGGTGGATGGTGGTAGAATTAGTGTTGGATGATGATGGTTGTACTGCTGGATGGTGGTGGTGTTGGGTTGTGGTAGTGATGACTTATGGTAGTGTGGTGGCAATGGTGGTAGTGCTGAATGGTGATTGTGGTAGTTCTGGTTAGTAGAGGGTGGTAGTGATGGATGTGGTTGGTAGTGGTGGTGGATGTGGTTGGTGGTGTTAGTGGTGGTAATGGATGTGGTTGGTGGTGTTAATGGTGGTAATGGATGTGGTTTGTGGTGTTAGTGGTGGAAAATGTTGGTTGTTGTGGTGGTAGTGGTGGAAAATGTTGGTTGTTGTGGTGGTATTGGTGGAAAATGTTGGTTGTTGTGGTGGTAGTGGTGGAAAATGTTGGTTGTTGTGGTGGTAGTGGTGGAAAATGTTGGTTGTTGTGGTGGTAGTGGTGGAAAATGTTGGTTGTTGTGGTGGTAGTGGTGGAAATGTTGGTTGTTGTGGTGGTAGTGGTGGAAAATGTTGGTTGGTTGTTGTGGTGGTAGTGGTGGAAAATGTTGGTTGTTGTGGTGGTATTGGTGGAAAATGTTGGTTGTGGTGGTAGTGGTGGAAATGTTGGTTGGTTGTTGTGGTGGTAGTGGTGGAAAATGTTGGTTGTTGTGGTGGTAGTGGTGGAAATGTTGGTTGTTGTGGTGGTAGTGGTGGAAAATTTTGGTTGTTGTGGTGGAAAATGTTGGTTGTTGTGGTGGTAGTGTAAGAACGCTCTATTTCATCTCATACCAGGAAGATTCATTGGTCGACGATTCTGAATGGTAACAATACCTTGATTCACTATTGGACCTTCTCTACCTTTCTTTCTTCTCATCTTTCTCTTTTCCTCCCTTCCTCTTTCCCTCCCTACCTCCTCCTTTCCTCTCTGCCTCCCTCCTCTCCTCAACTTTCCTCTCCATCCTTTCCTCCAACTCTCCTTCCTCTCCCTCTTCTCATCCACCTCTCCCTCCTCTCTCTTCTCATCCACCTCTCCCTCCTCTCCCTCTTCTCATCCACCTCTCCCCTCCTCCTCTTCTCATCCACCTCTCCTCCTCTCCCTCCTCTCCCTCTTCTCATCCACCTCTCCTCCAACTCTCCCTCCCTCCCTTAAAGAAGAAAAAATTTGTAGAGTAATAGCAGGTATTATCCTGGGGGCAGGATGTCATGGCGGGCTGGGACGGCTTATCACCCTCCGCTCGTGTTATCTCCACAGTTTAATACACTTCCTACTTCAGGGGTGTTGTAAGGGGAGGGGGTGTATGTAGGGAGGATGTGTGTGTGTGTTTGTTCTGGGGCCTGAAATACCCCCTTAAAAAAATAATTCTTACCAACTTTGTAACCTTGATATAATCCTTAAAACATAACAAAATATTTAGTTACATAATCCTACCTCTTCCTCACCTGTACCCCCACCACCACATCTGTACCCCCACTTGTATCTCCACCACCACACCTGTTCCCCACCATCACACCTGTTTCTCCACCACCTCACCTGTATTTCTGGAACCTAGGATTAATGAAGTTTTTAATTATGTAAGGGGAGGATTAACGATTTAACACAGTTCTTAAGCTTAAAGGATTTTTTTAAGTTTAGTTTTAGTTCCTGAAATAACTTGGGATTTAAAGAACAGGTGTTTTTTGTTTTTGAAGGTAATTGTGTGTGAAATTAGTGGGGCTTGTTTGCTTATCGTCCTCACCTTGGCCTGGAAAGCGGGTGGGGGAGGGGGATGTGTTTGAGGGGAGGGTGTGAGGGAAGATATGTTTGTGTGTGGGGGAGGCTATGTGGTGTGTGTGTGTGTGTTTAGGGGATTAGCCCACCCGGGCACAGGGCGAACGACCAACAACAGGGCCTAGGGAGCGAATAAATAAGAATAGAAAGAAATTAAAATATAAAAGAAAGGTTATATTCATCTACACCACGAAGATGCCGGAAAACCAGATTTTAAAGTGAGACAGATTGTATAAGCATGGAAACACAGAAGAAGGCAGAGCATTCCACAGTTTGGCTGTGTGAGGAAAGAAGGAGGTACTGTAACGGGTTATTCACGTGTGACCGACATTCACAGAGAAGCGGTGGGCACCGCGAGCAAGACGAGTGTTACGAACCCACGGTCTTGCCGGCGGTACACAGGATGCCAAATCCACCGAACATTGCCCGTTAAAGTTCCTGTAAAAGAGAGAGAGTGAAGCACATTACGGCGAAGAGAAAGGGAAGAGAGATTGTCGACTAAAGGAAGAGGTAAGAATAAGACGAAATGCCTTTGATTCCACCCTATCTAACAGTTGGACAGAAGAAGAGCCACCCCAGATATGAGAGCAGTACCCCAAGTTAGGAGAGTAATGAATCCTTATAAACTTGAAGCAACTGCTCAGGAGTGAAGTAGCTGCGGCATCTGTACAGCATTCCCAGCTTTCGGGAGGCAGCTTTAGCAATGTTGAGGATGTGTGAGTTTCATGACATATTAGAGGAAATGGTGAGACCTAGCATATCTACTTTAGAATTTAGCAGAATGGTTGCGTCCTGAAATGTGATTGGTGGGAGAACATCTAATTTACAAAGTGTAATTGGTAAATACTGAGTTTTATTACTATTGAATTTAACCAAGTTTCTACCTCCCCATTCGGAGATGCTGCACAGATCCGCATTGATAGATGTAATGATATCAGATCTAGAAACAGATCTAGGTTGAGAGTTAGGAGGAAGGGAAAAATGTTAAAAAGAGTGAAGAGTAGAATCATCGGCGTAAGGATGGATAGAATTAGTTGTAGTGTGAAGTAAATCATTGATATAAAGAAGGAAGAGAGTAGGTGAAAGAACAGAACCCTGTGGGACACCACTATTGGTAGAGAAAGAGCGAGAGATCGATCCTCGACAACTGCCATGGATCGGTTCTCAAGGAAGCTAGAGATTAGAAAACAAAGTGAGGGAGAGAAACCATAAGAGGGAAGTTTAGAAAGCAAAGACTTGTGCCATACCCTGTCAAATGCTTTGGAGATGTCGAAGGCCACGACGAAAGTTTCCCCATAATCCCCAAGAGAGGATGACCAAAGACTGGTAGAGAGCAGATCACCAGTAGATCTCGCCTGGCGAAAGCCATACTGGTGACCCGACAAAAGAGAATGGCGTGTGTTTGTCTGCGAGTGACGGATATGTCAAATTGTCTCCACTTCACAATAGATCCACCAACCCTACCCCCGCCCTACTACACCCACCCACCCCACCTACTCCAGCTACCCACCCACCCACCCACCCACCCGGAAAGACATCAACCGAAGACGACTCTATTGTTCCAAGTTTCTTCACAAAGGTTCTGTCATCATCGAGGCGGTGTTGGTCGTGGAGTCTGAAGGTACCAGATGGGGCTGTGGGGAGGTACATGTTGTCTGTTGGTTAGGTTTGGTTAGGGCATTAAACCTGATTAGGTTAAGTGACAAAAGTTTGGTTAGGTTGGGTTACCGTTAGGTTGGTTAGGTTAGCATAAAACTTGATTAGGTTAAGGCATAAAGTTTGGTTAGGTTAGGTTAGGTTACCGTTAGGTTTGGTTAGGTTAGCATTAAACTTGATTAGGTTGTAAGCATAAAGTTTGGTTAGGTTACCGTTAGGTTTGGTTAGGTTAGCATTAAACTTGATTAGGTTAAGTAAGCATAAAGTTTGGTTAGGTTAGGTTAGGTTACCGTTAGGTTTGGTTAGGTTAGCATTAAACTTGATTAGGTTAAGTGCATAAAGTTTGGTTAGGTTAGGTTACCGTTAGGTTTGGTTAGGTTAGGTTAGCGTTAGTGTTAAATCATCAGGTAAAATAATCCAAAAGTACCTGTTAATATATCCATGAAATCCCAAGCAAAATTTCTTCACCAAATGTAAACAACTCAAAAGTCTCTCAGTGGACGACATCTCACATAATCTCTCGTAAGTTATAGAGACAGATTACACACTGCCTGGGATCATCACAGAGTGTTATGTCACGTGATAAGTGGCTCATATAATGTATTCAAGAGTTGTTTTTATACACTTGATCTTGTCGCTGTAGGATTTGCATAATTTATACTTTTTGTGGAGGTGGTAGTGGGGGGTAGTGGTAGTGGGGGTAGTGGTAGTGGGGAGGGATGGTGGTAGTGAGGGAGAGATGGTGGTAGTGAGGGAGAGATGGTGGTGAATAAGATACAATGATGGTGAGGTAGAGGGGTGGTGGTCATTGCCTTTTGTTTATGATGTGTCTTTTGTTATTATAATCTGTAGGAGTTATAATGTGTTGTGTTTATTTTATTTACAGGTATGTTGATGATGATGGTTGGTGTTGATGATGATGATGGTGATGGTTGGTGTTGATGATGATGATGGTGATGGTTGGTGTTGATGATGATGATGATGTTGGTGTTGATGATGATGATGGTGATGGTTGGTGTTGATGATGATGATGGTGATGGTTGGTGTTGATGATGATGATGGTGATGGTTGGTGTTGATGATGATGATGGTGATGGTTGGTGTTGATGATGATGATGGTGATGGTTGGTGTTGATGATGATGATGATGGTTGGTTGAATAGATTACTGTCTCTACCACCACCTGTTCTGCTGTCCCCCCTCCCTCCTCTGGTGAGTTATACTGTGGTGTGTTTGTTGTGTATTTCCGTCCATTTGCCTGTTCCCCTTCCCAGGCTAAACTACTGACACACACACACACACACTCTCTCTCTCTCTCTCTCTCTCTCTCTCTCTCTCTCTCTCTCTCTCTCTCTCTCTCTCTCTCTCTCTCTCTCTCTCTCCTCTCTCTCTCTCTCTCTCTCTCTCTCTCTCTCTCTCTCTCTCTCTCGTGCCTGCCACAAGCCGGCAACCTGATCACTGGCCTCAAGTTACCTGCTGGTCGCTACTCCCGCCGCTTCATTACCTGACACCTGACGCTACCTGACCGCTCACGTCTCCTCGTATTCATTACTTAAAGCCTAATACCTGATACTTGACACTACTTGTACCTATCTCTCACGACGCTTTCTTACAACCACACTCATAACCTGGACCTAATACCTGTACCTATCACACACACTTTTCCTCATACTCTTCCTTACCTCCTGATACCTGACACTATCTACACCTGCCTCACACTACAAACTATTACGCAACTTTAAGAGATTTTTAAATATTCCGAACATTTGATTTTTGGGGGGATGCTGTGGCTCAGTGGTTACAGGATTCGCCTTCTCGCTGTAAGGTCGCTTGTTCGAGTTCGAGGGAGGTGGCAGGGGATCCCAAATTCCATCCAGGTGTAAAGTCCTAGGGTTCAGTGTTCATCATAACATACTTGGGGCTGATCGATTGCAGGTCAGTTGTAGTCCTGATCTTGATAGCTCCTGACCCCTATACCTGTCCTGCCTAACCCAGCCATAAGGATTGGGTCACTTTAGCCTTGATAGCCGTCTTCCTCTCCTCCCTTCCTTCTCTTCCTCTTCCCCCCACTTCATTCCTTCCTCGTTTTCCCTTCTTCCCTTCTCCTCTTTCTCTTTCTTTCCTCTTGTTCTGTTCTCCTTCATCCATCCTTTTTCGTCTTCCTTCTACCTTCACTCCTTACCTTCTCCTTTCTCCCTTCACTCCTCTTCCTCTTCACTCTCCCCTCTTCCTCCTCCTCTTCTTCCTCCTTGTACGTGTTCCGGAGGTCCGTCTTACCTTACACGGGAAGCAATGGAGTCTCATATCTCGCCGTCTTTCAACTGTGTTTTATTTCTTTTGCGTTTCCTCTCCCTGTCTTCCTTCCTTCCTCCTCCTTTTATCTCCTTCCTCTCCCTCCTCCCTCCTTCCCCTCCACTTCCTCCCCACTTCTTCCTCCTCACTCCTTCCCTGCACCTCCTCTCCACCTCTCCTTCCTTCCCCTTTCAAGTGTTTGGGTGCTTGATCTTCTTTCCTCCTCCTCTTTCATCTCCCCTTTTCCTCACCCCATACTCTGTCTCTCACCTTTCTTCCTTCCTTCCTTCCCCACCTGCATTCTCTCCCCTCCCCGTCCTCCCACCCCCCTCCTGTCCTTATCAGCAGAAGACCCCAGTTCCTGCAATGTCCCTGGGGTAAGAGATAACCTCCTGCCCTTCCCACCTCCCTCTGCCTTCTCTCCTCCACCACCGCCACTTCCCTACCCCTCCTCCTCCCTCCCTTCTGCCCCCTCCCCTTCTGCTCCTCCCACACTCCATGTAGGCAGGAAGGTACGTTAAAGTCCATTGATTTACCATCTATACCAGTGTTAGCGCATTAAATCCAGGTTATTTATTTGTTTTCCTGTTGGCCGGTTTTGAAAGTAAGTTGTGTGTGTGTGTGTGGGAGGAAGGTTGGGGCTTTGTATGCTGGCGGCGTATTGTTAGAGAGATTTTGTATACACTAATTGTTTCTGTTCCAGCTAGTGCAATACGTAGGTGTGTGTGTGTGTGTGTATTAAATAATAATATATATATATATAATAATAGTAATAAACGGTTTATTACTAGAGTTGCAGTCGGTCTGAAAATATACAGACTTACATGTGATTTATTTTAATGAATTAATAAAAGTTCAATACATTTACAGGGCTGTACAGTATAAACCAGAGTTGTTTATTATTTTAACAATGGATGGGATGGTGTTATTCTTATATCTATTGGTGCGGTTCTTTTTGTGTGTGTGTGTGTGTGTGTGTGTGTGTGTGTGTGTGTGTGTGTGTGTACAGTGGAATAGACATGTATGTTACAATAGATTGATTTTAAACTAATACTAGAGTTGAGGTCTCATAGTTAGGGGCCGTGTGGGGTGGTTTATACCCCCCAACACCTCACGCCCGGTACATCCTTCCTCTTCCCCCCTCCCTCTTCCTACGTCTCCCTCCTTTCCTCTGCCTGCATCTCCTTCCCTCCCTGGCTGCATCTCCCTCCTTCCTTGCCTCCTCCTCCTTCCTGCATCTCCTTCTCTCCTCTTATCCCCATTTTATCAAGGACCTCTGGCGGGGCCGTGAAGAGGTTATTAATAGGTAAGTGATGGTTCTTCTATATCATTAATATCATGTATAGGTCAGCCCAGACAAGGTGCTGTGTCATGGTCGCGCTGGGAACAATAGGTGTGGCTGGGGTGGTGGTGGTGTTGGTCTAACCTAACCTAACCTAACCTAACCAAACCTATATTATCCTAACCTAACCTAACGCTACTTGTGCGGTGAGGTTAGTGTTCGGATGGTAAGGGAGGTTGTATGGTGATGGTGGGTGTTGTATGGTGATGATGGTTGATGGTAGTGAAGGAGGGATGGTGGTGAATAAGGTACAGTGTGGTGGTAGTGAGGGAGGGAGGAGGTCAGCTCTCAGGTGTGCTCGAACATTGCCCTGTATGTCAATGAAGGTAGCCTCCCCACCACCATACACACCCAGGCCACTGTCTAGGTGGTGTTGGGTGTTTTGATGAGTAGCTGTGTGTTTGTTCGTGTGTGGGGCAGCTTGTGTGTGGGGCAGCTTGTGTGTGTAGTGATGATATAATTAGGTGTGTTTATAACTCTGGACATGATGCTAACCTTATTTCATTCTAAGCTAATGCATTATATCCTGTCCTGTCCTGTCTTAACCTAACCAATCCTATCCTGCCCTAATCTAATATAACCTATCCTGTCCTTTCCTAACCCAACCCAACCTAACACCACCTAACCTAACCTAACCTAACCTAACCCAACACCACCTAACCTAACCTAACCTAACCCAACCCAATACAGGGGATGAGCGTCCAGGTAGTCGTGTGTTAACCTGGCAGGCATACAGGTGCGAGAGGAGTGTGGGGCAGGTACTATACCTTTAATGAGGAGGAGAAGGGGTGGCTGTTACCTAGCTCTCGTCTCTTCTGCCTCGTTATAAAGTCACTGTTGAGGTTGTTGAGTGGTTGTAATGTGGTGTTGTCTTGTGTTGTTATTCAGGATTTTTCTTTCAAACGGTAGATTTCGGTGTTTAAGAAGAGATAGTAACTGTCTTGTAGAGGTGGGAACTATTGTTGGTGTGGTGGTGGTGTTGGTGGTGGTGGTGGTGGTGTTGGTATTTTTGTTGGTGTTTTTGTTGTTGGTGTTTTGTTGGTGTTTTTGTTGTTGTGTGAGGCTGTAGTCAGGAGTGTTGGTTATCCAGAGCGGTGTGAACGTTGGTGGAATTCTTAAAAGAGTGAGTGAGTGAGTGGTCTCTCCCTCCTAATTGTGTTTGGAAGGTGAGGGAGGCAGGTGAGGGAGGCAGGTGGGAGGCAGGTGGGAGGGAGGGTGAGGTAGGCAGGTGAGGGAGGAAGGTGAGGTAGGCAGGTGAGGAGGAGATAGGTGATCCCCCCTCTTTCCTTACACCTCTGGCATCCATCCACGAGAGCTACCCTCTCTCTCTCTCTCTCTCTCTCTCTCTCTCTCTCTTCTCCCATCTGTGTCGGCGCTGGTCCCTCTCAAAGGTAGGTGTGACGCGCTGGGGTCGTTTAGAATAAGAGGACCTTTAAAGCACTTTCTTCCTCTTGAGGGTTTTATTTATTTATTTTCAAGGGATAATTAATGTATTTTTATTTATTTTTATATTCACGAACGGATTCTTGAGTAACTGTTAACCTGCAGGCTTCTATTAACACACACACACACACACACACACACACACACACACACACACACACACACACACACCTTACCTGTTCTTAGTGATAATATACCTGTGTGTGTTTTGTTGTGCAGTGTTACCCCATAAGACACCTTTACACTCTCCCCGACTCCTTTCTTGCACAATTTTGATAGTAATTTTTTTTTTTGTCGTATCGTCCACTCGTAGTTTCTCCTGTGTGTGTGTGTGTGTGTGTGTGTGTGTGTGTGTGTGTGTGTGTGTGTGTGTGTGTGTGTGTGTGTGTGTGTGTGTGTGTGTGTCTGTCTGTCTGTCTGTCTGTCTGTCTGTCTGTCTGTCGTCTGTTCGTCTGTGTCTGTCTGTCGTCTGTCTGTCTGTCTGTTCGTCTGTCTGTCTGTCTGTCTGTCTGTCTGTCTGTCTGTCTGTCTGTCTGTCTGTCTGTCTGTCTGTCTGTCTGTCTGTGTGTTCCCGGATGTAAATGTTTGATTTCATGTGGTGTGGCCATAACCTACACTGGATCATATAGTCAGAATCCATTTGTTCCGAACAGGACAATGACGTGTTATATCCGTGTTCTGATCAAGCGTTAAAGCGAGGTCTGATAAATTTGGTTCGGTGGGTTTTTTTTTTTAATATTTGGTCGCCGCCTCGTAGTCAGGTTATTGAAATAAACTTGGGGACAATTGTTTCTGATAATTCCTTGTGTGTTATATAGTGTTGTTTCTGTCTCAAAATTCTCTCTCTCGTTTTCTCATTTCTCTTCTCTTCTCTTCTCTTTCTTCTCTCTTACTCTTCTTTCTCTTTCTTACTCTTTCTCTCTTTCTTCTCTTACTTCTCTTCTCTTCTCTTTCTTCTCTTACTCTTCTCTTCTCTTCTCTTCTCTTTTCTTCTCTTCTCTTCTCTTACTCTTACTCTTCTCTTCTCTTACTCTTTCTTTCTTCTCGACACGAAAACGGTATTACATGTTAATTTCGAAGTTGATCCTCTGAAAAACTGAATATTGATACTGGAACTGAACTGGTGTAAAATGGGTAGTTTTAGCATGGTGTGTTGGTGGAGTGTGTTGGTGGAGTGTGTTGGTGGAGTGTGTTGGTGGAGTGTGTTGGTGATGGTGTATGACTTAGTGGGTTTAGTGTTGGAGTGCGTTGCAGGTGTAAAGTCCATTCCTTTCCACCTCCCTCCCTCCCCCTTCCCCTCATCTCCTCTCCCTCCCTTTCCTCTCCTTCCTCCTTCCCTCCCCTATCTTCTCCTTATCTCCCCTTCCTTATCTCCCCTTACCCCTCACCTCCCTAGACCAACAATATAAACTTGGCGGGAATGTTAAGACTTGACCTCCTGTCGGGTGGTGGCGCTGCAGCTGGTCTTGTCCTCTTATCGATGATTGCAGGAGTTTGTAGGCCTGTTGGGAGTCAGCCATGTATGTGTGTGTGTGTGTGTGTGTGTGTGTGTGTGTGTGTGTGTGTGTCTCTCATCCATATTGAGACCTGTGAATAGTTTGCTGCCATTGTTTCATCTCTCTCTCTCTCTCTCTCTCTCTCTCTCTCTCTCTCTCTCTCTCTCTCTCTCTCTCTCTCTCTCTCTCTCTCTCTCCTACCCGGAAGAACCACGAGGATAAAGAATTAGGCCTAGAATAGCAGTAGGGTTGGAGGATTAGGCCTACATATTAGAAGAAAAAAAATAGGATATTATGGGCTGGATATCAGGACCAGGAGAGAGAGAGAGAGAGAGAGAGAGGAAGAAAGAAGAGAGGTGTGTGTGTGTGTGTGTGTGTGTGTGTGTGTGTTACCAGCCAAGGATAGTAGGGAGGTGTATGTATGTATGCATGTATGCATGTAGTGTATGTATGGTGTGTGTGTGTGTGTGTGTGTGTGTGTGTGTTACCAGCCAAGGATAGGTAGGAGTGTGTGTGTGTGTGTGTGTGTAGACGTGGCCGTGTTGTGGAGGTGGTGCAGGAGGGAGGCAACAGAGCAGGTAGAGTACAGTAATGGACAGTGGCGCCCTCTGGTAGCTGTAATTGGCACTTCATCTATCCCAAGGTTGCCAGGAATCCCACCTCGTTGGCTCACCCTCCAGTGTGTGAATCTCTCTCTCTCTCTCTCTCTCTCTCTCTCTCTCTCTCTCTCTCTCTCTCTCTCTCTCCAAAAGTTAATAAGTGTAGAGTATATTTTTAAACAAGGATTATTTATTACACAGGGCCAAGGTGATGTGGGTGGGGTGGGGGGGGGGAGAGGAAGTGTGTGTGGTGGTGGAGGGAGTGTGGTTAACCATTCACAAAGTGCGTGAGTAAAACTATGTCGTGTGTGTGTGTGTGTGTGTGTGTGTGTGTGTGTGTGTGTATGTGTGTGTGTGTGTGTGTTATAATGTCTCGTCGTGTACACTAGGGCAGGTTATTGTACGTTTTATGCGGAGGGAAAAAAATAATTACTCTGTAGATTAATAACACCTCATTAAATGCATTATAGATATTTATTTTAAGGTCATTGTGTGTGTGAGAGAGAGAGAGAAGAAGAGTGTGTGTGTGTGTGAGAGAGACTGTGCGTGAGAGTGAGAGACTTGTGTGTGTGTGTGTGTGTGGTTCTACCTTACAAAACTCTCTGGTTCTTTACGTTTCACCCACCGTTAATGAGATCAGTAATTGTTCGAATTGTTCTCTCAGGAAATTGGGTCCCTTAATACGTGGTGGTGGGGAGGGGTCGGTGGTGGGGAGGGTCGTGGTGGTGGGGAGGGTCGGGAGGGAGGGGTCGTGATGGTGGGGAGGGTCGTGGTGGTGGGGAGGGGTCGTGATGGTGGGGAGGGGTTGTGGTAGTGGGAGGGTTGTGGTAGTGGGGAGGGGTGATGGTGGTGGGAGGGGTTGTGGTAGTGGGGAGGGTTGTGGTAGTGGGAGGGATTGTGGTAGTGGGAGGGGTGATGGTGGTGGGGATAAGTATTTTACTGTTATCACCAGTCCTTCCTCCCTCCTCCTCCTAGTTATGGAGCTTAAGGCTGGCGCCCTTCACCATGGTCGGGGAGGAAGGGTAGAATACATAGTGGGTGTTACTTATATACAGTACTGTGGTTAACTAGGTAGGATGAAGGAAAGTATCATAAATTAACTAGAGCCGATACAGTTGCCTGGGAGGAGGAGGTGTGATGACTGGAGGGGGGTGTGATGACTGGAGGGAGGGGGTGGTGGATGACTGGAGGGGAGGGGGGGTGTGATGACTGGAGGGAGGGGGGTGTGATGACTGGAGGGGAGGGGTGGTGGTGGAAGGGGGTTGAGATGAGAGAGAGATATGTAGGTTTGGAAGAATACTGGAGACTAGATTGACTGGACTGACGAACTAACTGACTGGCTGACTGTGTGTGAAGGCTTCGTGTTCACCCACCCACCCAGGCAGGCAGCAGCAGGATATGACTGTACTCACCCCATATTGACACAACTGTAACTCAGGCTACAGACTGTAAACTGATCGCTGGTGGTATATGTATGTATTTTAAGACATCCTTTAAGGGAGGGGGGGGGGGAATTGACCTTAATTTAGTGTAGTGAAGAGATTGTATTTAATGGATGGTAAAATATATATTGGTATTATGAATTACTATTATTGTGTATGCTTATAATTGATGACGTACATGTGTGTATATATGTATGTATGTGTGGTTAGGGTCGGGTGGGTTAGGTTGGGTTAGGTAAAGACTTGGCTAAAGAAAACAGTAAACGGTGTTGATGGTAAGGTAAGGTAAGGTTAGGTATGGTAAGGTATGGTATGGTATGGTAAGGTAAGGTAAGGTAAGGTAAGGCAAGGTAGGAAGGCAAGGCAAGTGAGGCGGTAAGGGTGTAAACGACAACAATTAATTAGTACGACGCTCTTTAATTTGCCAGTCATATGAGCATTCTTCGTTTATTAGTGAAGAATTGTGGCCTCGTTAGTGGCGGTGAGCGGAGGAGGAGGAGGAGGGAGTGGGAGGAGGAGGAAGGAGAGTGGAGGGAGGAGAGGGAAGAAGTGGGCTGAAGAAGAGAGGAAAGGAGTGGGAGGGAGAGGTAGGAGGATGAGGAGGGAAAGGAGTGGCAGGAGGAGGAAAGAGAGGAGGAGGAGGAAGAAGAAGAGGAGGTAGGAGGAGGAGGAGGAGGAAGAAGAAGAAGAGAAGGTAGAAGGAGGAGCAAGAGGAGAATAATATGTAATGGAATTTTTCTGGTAAACAATTTGTGGATATATAGATAAAGTTTTAAAATAATATAGAGTAAGAGGAGAAAAGGAGACGAGGAGGAGAAGGAAGAGGAGGGGGAAGAGACGTAGGCGAAGGAGGAAAAATAAGAACAGGAGGAAAAAAAATAATCATATAATATATTTTTTTAAGGAACTAACCTTTACAATCACACACACACACACACACACACACACACACACACACACACACACACACACACACACACACACACACACACACACACACACACACACACCCTAAACAGAGTGCGTTGAGGAGATGGGATAGATGTAGAAAAACTCCCAATCTTAGTTTTGTTTTGTCTTACGTTTATTTCAACTTTCTTCTTGTGTACAATCATCATCATCTGTTTTTTACTCTTTCGGAAATGATTCAACTGCACTGTACTAACAGGGACTTGGTTGGGTGACGTCAATGGCCCATGTGGGATGTCTGTTTACTCTCTGTATTTAATGTCAATGTGAAGGCAGCCGTGTCTGGGAGTAGTAGAGGATGCAAGCTTAGTCACCAAGTAGCGGGGGACAGATGATGCAAGCTTATAGAGATACAAGCTTATAGAGTCATCAAGTAGCAGGGGACAGATGATGCAAGCTTACAGAGATACAAGCTTATAGAGTCATCAAGTACCGGGGGACAGATGATGCAAGCTTACAGAGATACAAGCTTATAGAGTCATCAAGCAGCAGGGGACAGATGATGCAAGCTTACAGAGATACAAGCTTATAGAGTCATCAAGTACCGGGGGACAGATGATACAAGCTTACTGAGTCGCCAAGTAGCGGAGGACAGATGGTGCAAGCTTACTGAGATGCAAGCTTAGAGTGACATTGCTTTCCTTATTCACCATTACCACTAACAACATTCTTTAACTTATTCCGAGAACTTGCATTGTACCAGCCCTCCCGAGAGATGCGTGCGTGCGTGCGTGCGTGCGTGCGTGCGTGCGTGTGTGTGTGTGTGTGTGTGTGTGTGTGTGTGTGTGTGTGTGTGTGTGTGTGTGTGTGTGTGTGTGGTGGAGTAAGTGGTAGTGGTGAGGGGTAGGGGGGGTGGATGTGTGGTGGAGACGTGACTAGTAAGGTAACACACGTATACCTGTAGCTTATTAGTAGTTCAGGCGGGTCTTCTACCTATAGCCCTTATTGTGGTAGAGGGTCCTGGGAGAGAATATAATGGTCAGGGTGAGGTGGGAAGTAAGGGAGTGAGGGGAGACCTGAGGGGCGGAGGGGGGGGCTACAGACGAAGGGATGAACGAGAAAGGGAGGCATAGGTCTCTTTGTCTCGTGGGTGTTTAAGCAATTATTAAAAAAACAAAACAAAGTGACTTGAGTTTTACTTGGGGAGAGCTCAGTCCTCACCTTTAATTAACCTGTAAACACCTGTTGGAGTCCTCGTCTTCATTACATTCCTCTCAGGTGTTCTCGTTTCCCTTGCCACATTTTGACGATTTTTTTTTTGGTACTCTGTTGTCTGTTGTTTTGATCTGTTGGTTGCTGTTTTAATCGCCTGTTGTCTGCTGTTTTGATCTCCTGTTGTCTGCTATTTCCATATCCTGTTGTCTGCTTTTTCGGCCTCTGTTGCCTGTTGTGTCGACCTAATTAATGTCTTGTGCCCCTTAAGCTTGTAAGTCATTTCAAGCTGTGTACGAGTTTCTTGATGACGCCTTAAGCTGTGTACGGGTTCCTATGTTTGGTGTTGGCTGTTATATACCTCCTCCTCCTCCTCCTCCTCCTTCTCCTTCAACAAACCACATTTCTTCCTCCAGTTAATCATCTCCTTCTCCTCCCTCTCCTACCTTCCCTCCCTCTCTCCCCCATTCCCCCCCTCCCCTTCCTCATCCTCTCCTATTTCCATTTCCTGGTCATGATTGTCTTGGATCATGTGTTAGGGAACGAAGCTGCTCTTGATGGTAACATACTATTACTGCTTCTGCTGCCAGCCACTGAGTCTCTGTTAGGTGGCTGGCGTCTCTAAACATGGTGTGGTTGTTGTTTTGTTGTCGTCTTGGACTCTTGGTGCTGTTGTTGTCTTGTTATTATTGTTTTGTTGTTTTTTTTTGTCTTGTTGTTGTTGTTGTCTTGTTGTTGTTGTTGTCCCGTCTCTCTTAATTCATTATTAACCTTTAGAAATAATAAACAAATAATATTGATGTTTATAAGTGTACTGATAGTCTTCGTGTCGTTTATAATCTTGATGTTCTTTTGTTTTTTCTGGATTTTGTCTCGTTCGTGGACTTGTTGTCATTAGGGAGTTGCTGTCAGTGTTATGTCAGTGTTATAATGGAGGTGTTCTGCCTCAGGTGTCGATCTAGATGTCTGATGTCAAGTGGGGGAGGGGGTGACGTCTTCGGTATTAGCATAGTGAAGGGGAAGGGGGTGTGACGTCCTCAGTATTAACATGGTGAAAAGCTTTGTTTTGTATCGTCAATTATTATTCTTTTCCGTGTCATTTAGTATCGTGTGTTTTTTTTTCTTTACGAACCATTAGTTCCTCGAGCTCTCCACCAGTCACTCCTCTCTCTGTGGTTCGTGGTTCATATTCGGTTTCGTTAGATGTAGAATTCGGATTCATTTTTTTTTTTGCAAGGTGGTGAAAGTTTGTGGGTTTTTTTTTCGTGTTCTATATGAGATGAAGCGATCCAAATTCTTCTTTCATCTTGTTTTTGGTTAGGTTAGGTTAGGTTAGGTTAGGTAGATTAGATTAGGTAGATTAGATTAAGGTTAGGTTAGTTTAGGTAAGGTAGATTAGATTAAAGTTTGGTTAGTCTAGATAAGGTTAAAATTGGGTTAGGTTTGGTTAAAGTTGGGCTTGGTTAAGGTTAGATTAGTTTAAAGTTAGGTTAGTTAAAGTAGATTAGATTAAGGTTAGGTTAGTCTAGATAAGGTTAAAGTTGGGTTAGGTTAGTCTAGATTAGGTTAAAGTTGGGTTAGGTTAGTCTAGATTAGGTTAAAGTTGGGTTAGGTTAGTCTAGATTAGGTTAAAATTTGGGTTTTAGAGTTAAGGTTAGATTAGTTTAAAGTTGGGTTAGTTAAAGTAGATTAGATAAAGTAGATTAGATAAAGGTTAAAGTTGGGTTAGGTTAGTCTAGATTAGGTTAAAGTTGGGTTAGGTTAGTCTAGATTAGGTTAAAATTGGGTTAGGTTAGGTTACGAGAAAGAGTATGATGTAATATCCTTTTATTTCACCCGCTAGCTCCTCTCCAGCAAGAGGTAACCAGAGACCCTACACTTGCCGCTTCATTCACCATCGTTTTGATCTATTGAAAGCAGAGTGGAGAAGTCAATGCATTTATCGACGTTCATAACCCAGTTGAGGAATTTTTGAGGAGATATCAGATGTGGTTTAAAGGTCTTTGTGTGTGTGTGTGTGTGTGTGTGTATGTGTGTGATATTTAATGCACTTGAAGTTGCTGGTGTTTTGTGTGTTAGTTAGAGTTGGAGGAGGAAGAAAAAGAAGAAACACCGATGGTCTCTGGTGTTTCCTTCCTCCACTTATGGCTTCTCCTTCTCATTTTATCTTCCTTCTCTTCCTCCTCCTTCACCTCCTTCCTCCCCCCACAGGGTAACAAACGCCACTGGCCGTTAACGTACCTCTAAGATATTCACGCTGGTGCCTGTGTCTCAACACCCACACGCTGTCAGGACTGGCCTCCCCTCCTCTCCCTTCCCCCCTTTCCTCCCCCCCTTCCCTTCCCCTCCCCTTTCCCCTCCCTCTCCCCTTTCCCTTCCCTCTCCCTCCTTCCCCCTCTCCCCTCCCTTCCCCCCTCTCCCTCTCTCCTCCTCCCCTGGTTAAAGACGATGGTCGGGTTATGGACCACCTTGCATCTGTCGCGTATATGGCAAGTGATAAGTTAGGAGATCTGGGGAGTAGTTAAGAGGGCAGTGTGGGGGAGGAGGGGGTGGGGAGGGAGATTAAGGAGGGGGTGTAGAGGTAGGATGAGGATAAGGAGGGGAAGTGCCATGACTTAGAAGGAGGCAGTGGAGGGTGTGGCGCAGCACTACCAGATGTAGCCAGGAGGAGGCAGTATGGTAGACATTAACATGATCAAAAGAATGTCTCGGGGTTGATGTATGTGACAGGAGGATGGGCATTGTGGGGGTACCTCGTCGTGTAGGCCTTGTGGGGGGTACCTTTTTTGTAGAGAAAGGAGGAGCGAAAGAAGATTAGAGGTGGGGGAAGGAAGTCATAGTTCGGAAATTTAAGAAATTTAGGAGGTAAGAGAGGACGGGCTGACCGTCTAGCTAAGCTAATAGTGTGTGAGGGTTGTGTCATGGGTTAGTTATTGTCTGTCGGTACAGGCACTAGACATCCTACCCTGTCCCATATATGGGTGTTTTAAGGGCCTTATTTCATATTCCGCCGACCCTACTGGCGGATGCTGGCCTAAAGAGGTTGTCTATTGCCTGGCCGTGTAGATCGGGGGTGGTAATGGACCTTTTGAGAGTTGGTAACTTTTTGGGAACCATGTATGGTTGTTGTCGTTATCTGGTGGGAGTCTTTGAAGGAGTTCTTGCTCTGATAACGTTCTATCTTTTGCCAGACTGCTGGCCAGGGTGTGCAGCTGCTGGTTGATGCGTTTTATTCTCAGGTCTCTATGTATCTCGGCTGTGGTTCTGGTGAAGGGGTATCTTTCACCTCTGACGAATCTTAGGGCTTCCTATTGGACCACCTGTAATTTTAATATTTGAGTGGTGTTCATAGTATGAAGAGGTACTGCTGGGTAAGTTAATACCGGTATGATAAATGATGTCACCAGGCGGAGTTTTATATTCTCGGGAAGCGCATTAAAGCGGTATAGTCATGTGTAGGTCTTGTGATGGGGGGGGGGGTACCTTGTGTAGGCCTGTGGTGTTTGTTCAGTTGCGGGCAAAATTCCCTGAACACTTGACAAAATCTGGTATGTATATAAGTACCTTGGGATCATTAGATGAGGGGATTGGGTATATCGCATTTTCTTATGCCTTTTTTTTTATTAGGATTTGTGTGTGGGGGGGAGAGAGACTAACAGGGGAAGTGTTTTATGGGCGTGAAGATTATGTCATTTATAGTTCTCTATATATATGAAATTTTATGACCCCGCGATTAATGCTTCACACTTCACATCCTGACCTTATGACCCTACACACACACACACACACACACACACACACACACATTATTATTTTTTTATTAATGCTCTCTCTCTCTCCTCTCTCTCTCTCTCTCTCTCTCTCTCTCTCTCTCTCTCTCTCTCTCTCTCTCTCTCTCTCTCTCTCTCTCTCTCTCTCTCTCTCTCTCTCTAAACGATGCGTCTGTTTGTGTGTCTGACTGACTGGCTGCTGTTGATAACCTGAGATGCGGGCGACGAGGGAACGAGGTCATTAGAGTTGAGGACAAAACTGGGAACGTAATTACCGAGGAGAATTAAAAGAATTATATTGCTGGTGGGACGGGGCGGGGCGGGGCGGGGCAAGCTGAGGTGGATAGGTAGTGGGATGGGTGGGAGGATGGATGAATAGGTGAGTGGGGTGGGAAAATAGGTAGATAGGTGTGATGATTGAAGGATGGGTGGATAGATGTGAGGATGGAAGGAAGGATAGATGGATGGAACTAGTTGGAAGATGGATGGAAGGATAGATGGATAGATTGGAACAAGTTGGACGTTAAATAGGAGGATGGGTGGATAGATGGAACTAGTTGGACGTTAAATGCGAGGATGGATGGATAGATGGATGGATGGAAAGATAGATGGATAGATGTGTGGATAGAGGGCGGGTTGGTTGGTTGGGTGGGTGGGTGTAGCGAAGGACCCTGAGATGAGCCTTATTCGAGGGTCACTCAGGCGGAATTGTCGAGGGGTCTTGTGCTGCCTGACACCTGGACCAATCCTCTCCCTGTTACACTGGGTTAGACCCCCAGTGTAAGGGAAAGAAATTCGGAGAATGGGTGTGTGTGGGGGGTGAGACAGTGGGTAGATGTGTGGGGGGTGAGACAATGTGGAGTGAAATTGAGACAGTGGGGGGGGGGTCATACAGTGTGTGGGGTGAGACAGTGGATGTGTGGGTGAGCAGGTACTAAAGCACAGGGATACGGATGTGTGTGTGTGTGTGTGTGTGTGCAAGTAACTGGAGGAATGTGGCTAACTGGGCTGGAAGACTGTAAGTAACTGGAGGACTGGCGAGAGAGGGAACACGTATAAGGAAGAGTAAAACGAGTGGCAATAACTGTCGTGTGTGCGTGTGTCCCAGCACCACCATCTGTCCTCTCCTTACAGGCGTAGGAAGGAAAAGAAATAGCGAAGGTGGTGCGTGTGGTGGACTCCCAGGGAACAAGATGTAGAGTTTAGTAAAGGGAATAGTGTGTGTGTGGTGTGTGTGTGTGTGTGTGTGTGTGTGTGTGTGTGTGTGTGTGTGGTCATTGCTACAGAAAATAGACAAGACACAATGTTAGTTCGTGGATCACCTGAAATTGAACCTCCTTTTCTGTTCTCCCTTCCCCCATCCCTCTTTCCTCTTCCTCACCTCCTTCCTTCCTCCTCCCCCAGGTAAAGATAAATTTATTAAGACAGGATACACAGGTTAATTAAGGAAGGCACAAGTGTTGAGATAAAAACAGTACCATCAGTCAAGTCAGTCAGTCAGTCATTGAAGGTTGCTGTGATTCAAGTGATGCTGTCAACAATTTTTAAAGCACTCTCTCTCTCTCCTCCTCCTCCCCCCCCTCTTCCCCCTCACACTGTCACTCCCCTCTCCCCCTCTTCCCCCTCACACTGTCACTCCAGCTCTCGTAACTGTCTCTTTTTTTTATGTTAGAGGCGTTTAGAAATTACACCATGTGGCCAATAAACCTGGAGGAGAATATCAATAAGTGAAGGTGGTGAGGCGGGGGCAGGCAAAGTAGTGAGGGAGTGAAGTAGTGAGCCTTACCAGACCACGTCGTAAACATGTCTCCAACAAGGATGTATACCTGTACACACACACACACACACACACGCGCGGGCCTTCCATATCCTCCCGTCATATAGGTTTAGGTTCATTCGGGCAGCAACAGGAGGCAGAGGTCATTGTTGTTGGTGAGTGATAAACATGGTGTCGCGGTGTTTTCATTCTGAGCCTAACATGGTGGTTCTCTCCTTCATTAATGTGTTGACTGAGTTTTGTGGTATTGAGCAGCAACAAGTGTGTGTGTGTGTGTGTTGCTGGTGGTATGGAGAGAGGGTAAGGAGACTTATTGATACATGCGGGTACACACACACACACACACACACACACACACACACACACACACACACACAGAATCCTCTACATGTCATGGAACATTTCACTTATCTCTCCATATTGTTATTATCTATTTCTTCAACAATGGCTACGTCTCTTTTGTCACTATTGAAGCTGCTGTGGTAGGTACCCTGAAAGGACTGCGGCCACAAGTCAAGGCTGATAAAGTACCGTACCCCCTCTATGTACAGGGCGAGACCTTGTCGGTGTTCATATGTCATCAGCTGCCATGTGTGGGAGGGAGGGAGGGGGTTGGATGGGGGTGATGAGGGAGGGTTGGGGAGGAAGGGAGGTTGGGGGAGGGGATGAGGCTATTGCTTACACATATTACCCAGAGTCTTGCCTCCGTCTGACGCCCCCGGTGGCTGTACCAAGAAGGTCGGTCACTACCACCTACAGGAGATACCTTACCTAACCCTACACCTTACGTCATAGCCGACTCTCTTCTTCCGTCTCCCCCACCTCACCCTCCCCCACCTCACCTCACCTACCTCACACTCACCCCACCCCCAACCCAGCACAACCAACCCAACCCAACCCCACCCCCACGTCCTTACGCACAACTACAGAGTTCATCTAAGAGTGTGGGGACGACGACAGAAGAGGGGATTTATTTACACGGTTTCATTTTTGGTTTGTTGATATTTTCATTATAAACCCACAGCGAGTATTTAAAACTTTACCTCACCTAGATTAATTACCTCACGGCGGCCGTATATTGCTCACCTGTACCTGCGGTTTAATTAAAAGATCCAGTTGTGTGTGTGGGTGGATTTATTTTTTTTATTTTACTATGACAAATTTGGTTTTATTTGTCTGCCTCTGGGACCGTGAGCTATTAACTTTTTTTTTTAATTCGTTTCTGAGTCCAAGTTCAATTACGGTTTTTTTATTTCATATTTTTTTTATTTTTTATTTTTTAAAGTGATAATCGTTTTTCAGTTATTCCTTTTGATATGGTGTGTGTGTGGCTCTCTTTATGCTGTATTTAGGGGAGTATGAATTGATACATTCATACATGATACATACACCACATTCGATACATAAAATCACATTCGCTAGTCAACAAAAACAGGTGGTAACTGGGATGACTCTTACATTGGCTGGAGGACTAACTATGACAGCACCACCAGCAGGAGCAGCACTCAAGAAGGACAGACAGGAGCCATCACCTCTCTCTCTCTCTCTCTCTCTCTCTCTCTCTCTCTCTCTCTCTCTCTCTCTCTCTCTCTCTCTCAACAACAACCCAACCACCGCCATCACTTCTTGGTCTTATCGCCATCCTCCCGGAATCTTTCTCGTCTCTGTGGTCTCTGGATATCTGATATTATTCCTTGTGTTTCCTCTTCCAATCCTTCTTTTCCTCCTTAACCCTTTATAATGCCTTCTTCCCCCTTTAATACCCCCTTGCCCCCTTAATGCCCCTTCTTCCATAATACCCTTCTTTCCCCCTTAATACCCCCTTCTTTCCTTATTTCCCCCCTTCCTGACCCTTCTTGGCTTCTTTTTTTCCCCTTACTTATCCCTCTTTGCATGTCTCCCTCCTCCTCTTTCCAGTCCACCATGTCCTCTCACACTCCCCTCCCTATCCTCCCTCCTCCCCCTCCTCTCCCCCCTCCCCCCACGTCACCACCAATACACAGCTCTTGCTCTCGGTTCAACAAGGTCGCCACTCACACACAGGTTGATAAGAGAAATGAATTGAGGTGTGTGGGTAGGTAGGTGTGAGAGTAGGCAGGTGTGTGTTTAGGTAGGTGTGTAGGTCTGTGTGTGTGTGTGTGTGTGTGTGTGAGAGAGAGGAGTAAGGCAGATATCGAGCCAGGTACACACACACACACACACACACACACACACACACACACACACACACACACACACACACACAGGTAAATGAGAGTAATTAACGACTTACCATAACCTTGCTTTGATTGAGGCGAGTTTCGGGTCAGCAAGCTCTCACAATACACATAATATATTTTTTATTTACATATTTTATTTTATTTTTCCTTGGATATTTTTTTTATTTATGCATTTTTTTTAATTATGTATATTTTCGATTTTTTTTTTCGTTTTTTATTGTACTGTAATTTTATGTTGTGGTGAATAAAGTGATTTAATTACGTAGTGTGTGGGAGATAATAAGTGCGGGAGGTTTAATAGTTAGTTAGTTGGTTGGTTAGTTAGTTAGTTAGTTAGTTCATTGGTTAGTTAGTTAGTTAGTTAGTTAGTTAGTTCATTGGTTAGTTAGTTCATTAGTTAGTTAGTTAGTTAGTTAGTTAGTTCATTAGTTAGTTAGTTCATTGGTTAGTTAGTTAGTTAGTTAGTTAGTTTACTGAAGTGCTCCTGGCCTCTAGGAACACCACTGTATTCTAAATTGTCTTCTTTCCTTCCTTCTTTCTTTCTATCAATCTATTTCTTGCTTCTTTCTTAAGCCAGTGCCAACGACAGGAAAATGGTTTATCGTCTCACTGGTGTGTTTGTCGACGGAAGTGTGTACGTGGGGGAGAAATTTTTAATAAGAATATATTAGACGAGGTTTGATAGTGAGTTAGGTTAGGTTAGGATTGAATAATAATAATAATAATAATAATAATAATAATAAAAGTAGTAGTAATAATAATAATAATGAGGAAGAATGATAAAAGTAGTAATAATATTAATAGTAATAATAATAATATCAATGCAAATTAAATTAATAGTTAAGATGATACTACTACTACTAATAATAATGATAAAAGTAGTAGTAGTAATAATGTCAATAAAAGAAATAATAATAGTAATAGCAATAATAACGCATCAGTTTGTAATACAGTATAACAAGTTGGTCAGTATCATTGTCTGTCAAAACTTCCTCTCTCAGTGTAAGAGTTAACGTGATAAGAAAGTTCATTTAATTTTTGTAAGACGTTGAAGAATTTTACAAACTGGGATGTGTATTTTTATTCATATATTCCAAATTTTGTAGATGTATAGAACTGTATAGAAACTTGTGTATATTTATAAATAAATTTTTACTATTTTTAATATAATTCTTGGAAGAGTCGGTGAAGAATTTTACAGACTAGTATTTATTTACTGTTTTTTTTTTACTCTTAATCTGAATTTTGTAAAAGTTAAAAAAAAGAATCGTATATAAATCACTATTCATGGGTTGTATTTTGTTTACACTGACAGGTAAACAATACAGGTGAAGCAATAGAAGTTTAGATGGAGGTGAACGGGGGAGGTTTAGGTAAGGGCTGGCTGGCTGGTTGGTCCCTGGAGACACTTTCTTGGGAGCTGTGTAGTAAATTCCGCTCCAGGTGGCTTTAGTCCCCCATCCTGCTGGTGTCTTGAGGGTTTTCCAGCCTGGGGTACATCTCTCAGGGGTGTTGTGGTCCTCCAAGTAGTTGTTTATCTTAGGGGTGTTTGTTGGAGGGTGGGGGAGGTATATCTGGTTCTCCAAGTAGTTATTTATCTCTGGGGTGGTTGTTGGAGGGGTTAGGGAGGGTAGTTCTGGCCCTCCGCTGTGTATCTCTGGGGTGGTTGTTGGAGGTGGGGGGTAGTTCTGGTCTTCAAATAGTTGTATGTCTTTTGGGGTTTTTGCTGGAGATGGCCAAGGGGGGGAAGGTGTAGAGGTGTGGGGATGGGTGTAGAGGTGGGGAAGAGTGTGGGGGAGGGTGTAGAGGTGTGGGGGAAGGTGTGGGCAGGTAGTTGTGGCCTTATACCAGCGCGTCTCTTGAGTCTAGTGCCAAGTAGTCGTGGGCGCTGTTGAGGATGGTTTCCTGCTGGTAGTGAGGGAAGAAGAGGGGAATGAATCCTATAATGTTCGTGGACAGGGAATGTTTTTGTGTGGCTCGGCGGGGTGTGTGGGTGGCAGGTAGGTGGGATTGTGATGGCGCGGGCGGGTGGGCGGGATAGTGATGGTGGGCGCGGGCCTACTGTCGCAGTGCAGTATTGACCGAGTAGTGTGAGTGGCGGCGGCGTCTTTCTGGCCTGCATGACCACTGAGGCTCCCGCTACTGTCATCCTCCCTCACCCCTACACCACCTCCTCACCCCTACACCACCTCCCTCACCCCACACCCTCACCCCTATACCCTCCCTCCCTGATCCCCTACACCACCTCCCCACCCCACACCTCACCCCTACACCCTCCCTCCCTGATCCCCTACACCACCTCCCTCACCCCTACAACACCTCCCTCACTCTACACCACCTCCTCCCCTACACCTCACCCCTACACCTCACCCCTATACCTCCCTCCTGATCCCCTACACCACCTCCCTCCCTACACCCTCTCACCCCTATACCTCCCTCCCTGATCCCCTACACCACCTCCCCTCACCCCTACACCACCTCCCTCACCCCTACACCACCTCCCTCACCCCTACACCACCTCCCCGCCCCCACCTTTACCCCTACACCTCACCCTACACCACCTCCCTCACCCCTACACCACCTCCCTCATCCCTTCACCACCTCCCTCACCCCCTACATCACCTCCCTCACCCCTACACCCTCAGTCATTGTCCTATTTACTGACAACTTATTTTTTCACTATTTACAATTCTTGCCACTCGACCTTGATGCCCTTGTACCTCCCACCACCTGTCACGCCCACCACCTCCCACGCCCACCACTGCTACCTCCTGTGTCCACCCTCACAACGCCCACCATGGTTACTCATATGTCCATTTCAAACCACCACCTCCCACGCCCATTAAAACTTCCACCCTCACCTTCTCCCACGCCCGCTTATACCGCGACCATGATGTGTGCGTGTCATCATCACCCTGACCGTACACAGTTCCGTCACGGGTCTCTCTCTCTCTCTCTCCACCTATGGGCCTTTCCCACCTATGGGACCCTTCTCCACCTATGGGACCCTTTCTCTCTCCACCTATGGGACTCTCCTCCACCTATGACTCTCTCTCTCCACCCATGGGACCCTCTCCTCCACCTATGGGACCCTCTCCTCCACCTAGGGACTCCTCTCCTCCACCTATGGAACCTTTCCTCCACCTATGGGACCCCTCTCCTCCACCTATGGGATCCTCTCCTCCACCTATGGGACCCTTTCTCCCACCTATGGGACCCTTTCCTCCACCTATGGGCCCTCTCCACCTATGGGACCCTCTCTCCACCTATGGGACCCTCTCCTCCACCTATGGGACCCCTCTCTCCACCTATGGGACCCTCTCCTCCACCTATGGGACCCTCTCCTCCACCTATGGGACCCTCTCCTCCACCTATGGGATCCTCTCCTCCACCTATGGGACCCTTCCTCCACCTATGGGACTTTCTCCACCTATGGGACCCCTCTCTCCACCTATGGGACCCCTCTCTCCACATATGGGACCCTTCTCCACCTATGGGACCCTCTTTCTCCACCTATGGGACCCTTCCTCCACCTATGGGACCCTTCCCTCCACCTATGGGACCCCTTTCCTCTCCACCTATGGGACCCCTCCACCTATGGGACCCTCTCCTCCACCTTTGGGACCCTCCACCTATGGGACCCTCTCCTCCACCTATGGGACCCTTCCTCCACCTATGGGACTCCTCTCCTCCACAGGGTCTCTCCACCTAGATGGCTCCACTTATGGGTCCTTCCTCCACCTATAGAAGGGTAAATCACTCCTCCTCAAAAGGGCTAAAAGAGAGTATTTCTGTGCCTCCTCCCATGGCCTTTATATACTGTATGTGTATATATAGTCAGTGAAGTACCCAGGCAGATAATACCATTCACGACCCGCATCACGAAGTCAGATCCTCAACTGGTGGAGAAGGGGAGAGGGTTATGATCACCCCTCTTCCTCCCTCCCTTCCCTCCCTTCCCACTCCTCTCCCACCCTCCCCCACCCCTCCCTTCCCTCCTCTCCCCACCCTCCATTCCTCCCTCTCCCTTCCCTTCTCTCCATCCCCTCTCCCACCCTCCCTTCCCTCTTCTCCCCATCCTCCCACCCCTCTGTACCGAATATAAATGATAAGATCATACCCGGATATCGTGTGTGTGTGTGTGTGTGTGTGTGTGTGTGTGTGTGTGTGTGTGTGTGTGTGTGTGTGTGTGTGTGTGTGCTTTTCCTTCCTTCTTGCTTGTCCTTTTCTTTGCTACCGTGCTACTCTCTCTCTCTCTCTCTCTCTCTCTCTCTCTCTCTCTCTCTCTCTCTCTCTCTCCCCTCTCTCTCTCTCTCTCTCTCTCGTGTTCTGTTGTGGGGTAAACTAATATTAACAATTAACACATAATAATAGACATTTTATTTATTAATTCAGAATTTATCAATACACCCTAACACAATATAATTGCCTCACACTAATCACATGTAACACAACTTAACATACTACTACTACTACCAGTCCTTATACTACCTTATACTACTACTACTAATCCTTATACTCGTCCAACAGGAACATATGGGAGGAGGTATTTTATAAGCCAGGGTTTAAACACTTATACTTTGTGAATGGACAAGTGAGCATCAAGTTAGTGGGGTGGAGAGTTGGTAAGGCGTGAGTGAAACCTACTTAGCAAGGTTAAATAGTTAAGTAGTGTAATTGGACTGTTAGTTACAAGACGGGGGTGGATGTGACGTGTACTTGTGTATTGAGAGTAAAGTGTGTGTGTGTGTGTGTTTTACTAAGCATAAGTGGAGGAGCAGTTTAATTGTTGTTCACCTGTATATTATAAGCCTTAATTACATACAGTAGTTTCTTGGAGGGAATTATTTTTTATTATTTTTATTTATTATTAATTTAGTTTTGTATTTATTATTTATTTATTTTATTTTGTATTTATTTCTCTATTTTTTTATTATATATTTTGTTTATTTGTTGGCTACAGTTGTCTCTTTATAAATGATGTATATGAAGGTTTTAATGTGTTAAGGTATATTAATTGTTTTTTTCTTCCTGACAGGTATGTGACGTCTTGAGTGGAGGTAATCAGATCACCTGGTGAGAACAATAACTGTCTGTCTGTCTGTCTGTCTGTCTTCGCTAACTACTCTGGTGGCTGTTCTTCACCGTTGATATGTCTCTTGTGTCTGTTAAGGGTACAGTATATGCATTGGTAACTCCTAACCCCACTCCTAACCCCTCCCCTAACCCCCTCCCTAACCCTCCCCTAACCCCCTACACACGCATAGTAAGAACCTATTCCATACTGGGTCATCTATATCCAATTACACACACACACACACACACAGTCCAATCCAGTTCAGCCTATCCCACTCCAGCCTAGCTCTCTATCTCAGCCCCCCATGAACTGTCTTATCTCGACTTGCCCCCAAACTTTCAACATTTTATACTCACAATATGCCAGCCGAGTCGAATTTCAAGAAGCCATTATGTGTAGTTTATTTCCTACCTGTGTCCTTGAGAAACACTGAATGTAAGTTATGGTCATGTAAAAGGGAAGGTTATAGGTTAGGTTAAGGGGGGCGTGTTATATTGGGATAGTGGGTGAGGTTAAGGCCATTGTCTGAAGTGTGTGTGTGTGTGTGTGTGTGTGTGTGTGTGTGTGTGTGTGTGTGTGTGTGTGTGTGTTGCTTATTATTGCCTCCATGTTTAGATTTATTGGTGGGGCGTGAAGGAGTTTTAGGAGATGCGGGCGTGGGACTGATCCTGATGGTGGAGAAGAGTGGTGATGGTAAATTGATTTTTGATTTTGCCGCTTACATCGGCTACTTTATTGTGCACCCCACACGCATCCTGTGAGCGGTGCGCAAAAGGATTACAGAGTAGAGTTTACAACGGGTCATTATGATTAACCCCCGTTGTCAGGATATTATGGCACCGAAAGTTACACAGCATTTCAATTATATTATTTGTTTATTTCTATACATAAAGGGTAACTTATTCACAAGTGCGTGAGTACAGGCGTGTGAGGCAGTATGTCTGGCCACACATTGTGTATTTGGTTCTGTACACGAGAACTGATATAGTTACTAAGTGCAAAAAAGTGGATGCAATCTTAATATGTCAGCTATGAAGTGTTGTGCCATCTCACACACAGTGTGCTTGGACCTGTCCCTAAGTGTTCTATCTTCACACAGTCGAGGACGTAGTGTTCAAGTGTGTGGCTGTATGTTCACACACACTTTACATTTAGTCTTGTTTACATCTGCTTGAGGAACATACTGCCAGAGGTACTTATATCCTAACCTTAATCGGGTGATGGTAGGGGATGGTAGGTGATGATAAGGGTGTGGGTGGTGATGGTAGGGGGTGGTAGGTGATGGTGCAGGTGGATGATGATGGTGGGCGTGAGGTGAGGTTTCTTCCATATTGCTCTTGTCGGCGGCGGGAAGGTGTCGATGTAAAGTGAAGCTCCCGTGGGCGTGAGGTAAGGTTCCCGGGTTAATTAATACATCCTTCACCTCTACACCTCCTCATTCTTGTCACTACATGGGCACAAATTCTTGAACCAGGAGCAGGGATGAGGGCTCGGGGCAGTCAATTTGTGGTGTCAAGTGTTGGTGCCTTGGTAGTGGAGGAGGGCTCGTGAGGGGTAGGAGTCCAGGACCTGAGGCAGTGTGAGGGCGTGAGAGCAAGGAAGAGATACCGTAGTGGTTTTAGTGTCCGTGATCGTCACATTTTCCAGGCCTGTGTATGTGTGTGTGTTTCTGCTGCCTCGCTTCACACAGTCAGTCAGTCAGTCAGTCAGTCAATCGTACATATAACCTCTCTCTCTCCCCTCTCTCTCTCTCTCAAACTGCAATTCTCTGACGCATACGCACACATAAACACACACACACACACACCTAGCGACGCAGCTTCCTCTGGAGTGGTGGTGCCGCATCTGGTCGTCGTCTTGCGGCAGATGTATTGTGTCTGCGGAACTTCTTTACGCGAGCAAACACTCTTTTGTGTTTAATGGGGGAAGTTGTGCGTTGTGTCCCAGAGTCTGACGATTTATAAACCGGGTTAAGGCGACGCGTGAGGTAGACGATCAACACATCAGGTAAGGCGGTGGTGTTGTAGTAACCTGTTGGTGATTGATTGGTCGCTCACTGTGGTGGAGGTGTGAGTGGGTGCGTTAGGTTAGCTGTGGTGGAGCTGTGGCAAGACGGGCGTAAGCGGGCGAGGCACCACACACTACCACAGTTACACCGGGTCTCCTCATAGGCTAGTGGTGGTGGTAAAGGGGGGTGGGGAGGAACAGCTGTGTGTCGCCGCGTCAGTGCCACCTTCCGGCGTTGGCCATCAGGGCGGGACGACGCTATAGGGTGGAGGAGGAGGAGGCTGTGCCCACACGGGATATTTGATGCCGCCTTTAGCTGCTCCTCCTCCCAGTTTATCGTGTAGAGCCGTGGCGGTGCAGTGTTAATTTCCGCTGCGTCAGGGTAGGGTAGGCTGGAAGACCTGGTTCTTCCCCTCATCTCCCGTAACCCTGGATGATGCTGCCGCTCAGGTGGCGCTGGTGACGCGACGCCCTTTAGCCCCCCGACCCACCACCCCGGTTCCTGCCACCACGGCGGTCTGGTTCTCCCGCCCTTCCTCCCGGCATCTGGTTCTACGTCTGTCACCTCATTGGTTTTGGCGATATGAATTCCGGCCCGATGATTGGCTGGGTGGAGCAGCCTCCTGTACTCCATCGGCAGGAGCGACGCTGCGGACCCCGGGAGTGTTCCTGCTGGTGCTGGTCAAAGGTGAGATGTCGAGCCCCTCCTCCTCTTTCAGCCACGCCCCCTTCCCTCACCTCACCTTCCTTCCTCTCATCTAATTTCCCTCATAATTTCCTCTCCCTAACACACTTTACGTTATTTTCCTCCCCCCTCACCACCACCATCTCCTTCACCACCCCTTTCTCTCCTTCTCCCCCTTATCACCCCTTCTTCCCTCATCACCCCCTTCATCGCCACTGACTTGTCTCTGTAGTGGGGGGGAGGGGGGTCATCTCACCATCCTAAGATAAATATCACCATTATATCAACAGAAACGCTCACATCACCATTATATTCAACAGTAAGGCTCCATCCACCCAAACGGTATTAAGGGAACTTACAACTTGATTACCGTTGACTGCATTACTGTTGGCTGAACACTCACTCACACACACTCTCTTTCCACGTGTTGGCCCCCCACCCCAAGCCTCTTCCCGCCTCCCCAAGCCACGAGTTTTACTTATGAATCTAAGAATGGAGGAAACAGTAACTATTGGCCCATACTAGGCAGTCTAGTTTACACCCAACCCCAATCGCTCGTATATTCTTGAAGCTATCCAGCGTGTTCGAGTTAATGATGATGTTTGCAACTTGGTCCATTCATCCATTACTCCACTTCCAAACCAGTGTTTACCCGATCTCGCGCCTAAATCTAAATATGTCTAATTTAAAACCATTGTTACGAGTTCGCTCCGGGTTTTTTTATGTTTTAGAATGTTAAATATATTGATCCTAAATCATTTTGATGACTCCTTCCCCTACCCACCACCAATCCTTCCTTCCTTCTAATCTTTTTTTTTCCTTCCACCTTCCTTAGGGGAATCTTACTGCTATTATCCTGTCTATCTGTCTAACCGAACCTGCCTGTCAGTGTCTCTGTCTGTCGGTAGTTCCATGTCCAATTTATATAGATATATCTATATATATATATATATATAACTCGAGAACCAATCATGATATTGCGTTGAAATTTGTTGGCTGTTACGTCATCATTCTGGAATTCATGATGCCCCTTCTCCCCACCTCCCTCTCCCCACCTCCCTCTCCCCCACCTCCCTCTCCCCCCCTCCCCCCTCCCAAGGTCACGGTCAGTTGCTGTGGCTACTCTTGACCAAGTTCATTTCCTCTCTCTCTCTCTCTCTCTCTCTCTCTCTCTCTCTCTCTCTCTCTCCTTTCATCCGGCCATTTCTCCTTGCCTATAGGCCCTACCTCCACCCCACTCTTCCCCCTCCCTTCACCCAGCCTCTTCTCCCCTTTCTATTTTCACCCAGTCACCCTTTGCTCTCTTTGGGGCTCAACAGCCCTCCTCCCTCCCTCCTCCTTCCTTCTACTCACCCAGTTCTTCCCTTTCCCTCCCTCCTCAGCCCTCCCTCCCTCCAGCCCTCCCTCCCACCCAGCTCCTCACCCTCCCTCCTCCTCCCTACCCAGCCTCCCTCCTTCCTTCTCCCACTCAGCCTCCTTCCTTCTCCCACCCATCCCCTCTTCTCTTCCACCTCCTCACCCCTCTCCCTCACTCCTCCCTCCCTCACCCAGCGCGAGGGATGAAGGAAGTAGAAGCAGAAGGCAAAGCCGTGTGTCGTAATCAATATATCTCCCGCCACATCCTCCTCCCCACCACCCCACGCCCACCACTGCCCCATGACCCTGACCCTGCCCTGTTCCTTCCGCGCCCACTGCCCACGCCCACCACCGCCCACACCCCTCTCTCCACGACCCCATCGCCCCATTGCCCCACGACCTCCATTGCCCCACGACCTCCATCGCCCTGCACCCACCACCGCCCCCACTCCACCGCACCCACCACGCCCGCACCCACCACCGCCCCACGCCCGCTACCACCCCACGCCCGCTACCGCCCCACCCCGATCCTTGTCCAGTTACCTCCTTGACCCACCACTCATCTGGCTTGATCCTCACACATCCACCCTGCCAATCCCACCCACTGCCCGCCCGCCCACCCATCCATATCCATTGTCTTCCTCCGCCCAGTTTACTGATTTTTCTTCCATAGCTGTGCTCCTCCTTCACTACGCACAAGCCCGTCTAGCTGGTCTTTCCTCCACCCACCCACCAGCCCGCTGACACGACGCACATGCCAATCCCACTAACCCCTACCCCATCACCACCTTCCCCACTCCACCCTCCCACCACCCCACTCCTTCCACCCACCACCACTCCTTCACCCACCACCACTCCTCTTCCCATCACCAATCCTCCCCCACTCACCACCCGCTCCTCCACCACCACTCCTTCCCCCACCACCACCCCACACCACCTTTCCCCATCACCACCATCTCCCCCTACTGCTGCTGGAGGTGTGTGTGTGTGTGTGTGTGTGTGTGTGTGTGTGTGTGTGTGTGTGTGTGTGTGTGTTCATCCCTACTTCAGATACACTCCAGGTAAACATCAGGAGCTTCTCTCTCTCTCTCTCTCTCTCTCTCTCTCTCTCTCTCTCTCTCTCTCTCTCTCTCTCTCTCTCTCTCTCTCTTCTCTCTCTCTCTCTCACCTTTATAAACTACCACCACCACCAACACGTATCAGCTAGAGGCGACCTGGAAATGCTGTCTGTCCGTGCGTGGGTCCGTGTATGTGAGCGTCCGTGCGTAGTGTACTAGTAGACGTGATACTTGGAGAACAAATCAACTTTTAACCTGGATATATTGACGAGGGACGAGTGTCTGTCTGTCTGTCTCGTCTGTCTTTTTGTATGTGTGCCTGTTTATGGTGTGTGTGTGTGTGTGTGTGTGTGTGTGTGTGTGTGTGTGTGTGTGTGTGTGTGTGTGTGTGTTGTGAAGGCGTAAAACACTTCAGCACCAGCAACACAATATTCACCTCGATAGCTCAACACACACTAATATACATAATGGAATATACAGGTGAAATAATGGAAGGTCTGGTTCCTAGTAATCCACACACGAGAATAACTCCTTCCATCTCTTTTCCTTCCTTCCTTCCTTCCTTCCTTCATTCCCTCCCTCCTTTCTTTCATCCTCTTTCCCACCCTCTTCTCCAGTTTCCTCATCTTTTCCCCCTTCCGTTCTCTCTTCCTTTTTTATTTCTCCTTCCACACACCTTTCCTCTAACTTCCTTCACCTCTTCCTCTTTCATTCTCCACAAGAGAGCTCAGGATTCTAACTGGCTCAACCATGTTAATATTGTTATTATCAACTCTGTGTATTTATGTGCCTAAATAAACTTCAATATCAACCTCCTCCACCCCCCCTTCTTCCCTCCAGTTCCTCCACTTTTCCTGTAACTCAATTGACTCTCTCCCCTTCTCCCCTCTCCTCCACACAGCAGCGGGAGACGAAGCAGAACGTATTACACAAGACAAAACCGACAGCTTCTATTTTGTACCTTCATGTGTTGTGTTGTTGCCCTGCCTCATATATATCCCCTATGTGAGTATTTCCTTGTAGCGGTGAAGATGATCAGGAGGAGGGTGGGATGGTAGGTGGTGGGTGGGGAAAGAGGAGGGAGGGAGAGGATAGAGAGAGTTAGGAAGGAAGGGAAGGAGGGAGGGTAACATGAGGCGCCCACGCTAGGGGATTGTGTTACTGCAGTGTTGATATGAAATGTAAGGAAACAGGTGGAGGCAAATGAGGGGGGGTGAGGGATGGTGGGAGGTGGAGGTGGGATGTTGTAGGAGGAGGGATGGTGTAGGGGAGGGGAGGGGATGGTTGTAGTGGTGGTGAGGGGGGTGTGGTGTGGGTAGTAAGAGGATGGGTGTGATGTAATGGATAGTAATGGTGGTGCACATGGGGTGGTGTGTGTGTAGTGGTGTACATAGGGTGGTGTAGAGCAGGTGTGTTGGTACAGGGGGTGGTGTAGAGCAGGTGTGTTCAGGGGTGGTGTAGAGCAGGTGTGTTAAGAGGGGTGGTGTAGAGCAGGTGTGTTGGTACACAAACTTCTAGGTACACACACACAGGCATTTACATGTAGATAAATTTCAAGGTGTACATGGATTTTTTTTCTTATACAATGGTTTCCACGTGTACACAAGCCTGCAGTGTATACAAGTTTTTCTAGAGTATACAAGCTTCGATGTGTACACAGGAGGCCCGAACGGTGGATTAGAGCTTGCAGGTTTAGATAATTAATTGCTTACCTGGAGTATACATGAGTTTACATGGAGTATACCTGGAGGTAACCTGGAGTATACCTGAAGGTTACCTGAAGTATACTTTGATTATCTAGTGTACCTGGAGTATACCTGGATTATCTAGTATACCTGGAGCCTCTAGTGTACCTGTAGTATACCTGAAGGTTTACCTGGAGGTTACCTGAAGTATACCTGTAGTATCTAGTTTACCTGGAATAAACTCGAGTATACCTGGATTTTGTTTAACCATTCTAACTGGGCAATACGTTGAAATACTGTTTGTATATCTCTTAACTTTGTTGTTGTTGTGTGTTAAATACGAAGTAAAATACGTCTTGTTGGAGGAAGAATATTTTAAGAATTTTTATTCGTTGGTTTTATTTATGTGTTCCTGCTTGCGGGAAATATAGGTCAGTGTGGAGTGGTGTCATGTGACGTGATCCGCTCCACTACCATCTTCCCTCTCCCCTCTCCTACTCTCCCCTTTCCATCTTCTCTCTTCCGCCCTCTTCTCTTTCCCTTTCATCTCTACCCTCTACCCCTCTTCCTGTTTTCTCCCCCTTTCTCTTCTTCCTCTTTTCCTTTCTTTATTCTCCCCTTCCCCTCCCCCATCCCTCTCCCCCGTCACGACCTCCCATGGGAAGCATTGGGTAAATTGAGGACAGCCCAACACGGCCTTATACTGACGCTTGCTCCCTCCCCTTCCCTCTCTCCTCCCTTCCCTCTCTTGTGCCTCTCTTTATTTACTTGCATGTTATTCCCTCTCTCCTCTCCGTCTGGCTGCTTGTTCTCCCTCCTCTCTCATTATCTACTTGTCTCCCAATCTTTCTTTCTAGTCTTAACCTACTTCTTCCCTCCTGTTTATTTTTATCTTTTCTTTCTATTTTTTTTCTTACGTTGTTTTTTCTTGTTCTACATCATTTTTCCTTCTTTTTAGTTCTTGTTCTTCTTTCTTCCAACTTCTCTTAAGTTTATGTATATAATGGTTGCCCCTCGTGTAGCGAGGATGGCCGGCCTGGCCACCTAGGCGTGAATTTGTTTAAAGTGTAGAAGCTGTCGCCAACACAACAACCACACCCTGAGTTAACGAGTTGCATGACCCAGTGTCAAGGAATAGTCCCAGAAGACCGGACAACTCGCCAACTGCACTGGTTAACCATTACCCCGGAACACGATCCGCAAATCAATTAACATCCAGGTTCCCAATTACTGCTGGGTAGACAGAAGCAAATGGAGTAAAGAAACTTGCCGGGTATCGAACCCGGATCCGCTCGCTTGCGAGGCGAGTATGCTGACCATGACACCACAGGTCGCCATTAAGTTTATCTATTTTCCATTCGTCACCTGTTTTCGTTTTTATTCCTCCTTCCGCATCTTCCCATTTCTTCTTGTCTTCTCACCTGTTGTTCTTCGTGTCACCTTTATCACTTGTTTTCTCACCATCATTATCTCTTTCAGGCCGCGTTATTGCTTGGTTTATTATCATTCGTGTTTTTTGGTGTTATTCTCTTTTGTCTTCCATTTCTTTTCTTGTTCTTCCTCTCCTCTTCCCTTTCTCCTTCATTCTTTATTATTTCTCCCAATTTTTCCTTCTTAATTCTCTTACTCTCCCTCCTTTCCTCTCCTCCCTCTTTCTCCTTTCCTCTCTCTCCTCCCTCTTCTCCTTTCCCTCTCCTCCTCCCTTTCCTCTTTCCCTCTCTCCCTCCCTTCTCCTTCTCTCCTCTTCTCCTGTCCTCTCTCCCTCCCTCTTTCTCCTTTCTCTCTCTCCTTTCTTCCAAGGTGAAATAAGTCGGGGTGTCTAATCTTCAGGTGATTCCAGTCCGCTGTGTTTACGAAATCGTATGAGTTGTTAACGTAGTAAATTGCTCCTGAATGATGTAGTTTATGGTTGTTATGTCGATGTCTTTGTGTGTGTGTGTGTGTGTGTGTGTGTGTGTGTGTGTGTGTGTGTGTGTGTGTTGTCTTCGTCTTGGAATCGATAGAAGAAATTAAATTCTCCTGGTACCTGCCTGGTGGGAGTGGGGGTGAAGGGGCTAGCGTGGCAGGCTCGGCTGTCAGTCATCCCGCTGGAGATGTGTGTGTGTGTCCCATCACCTGCCCATGGCCTCAACATAACCCGTCACTGTGGCCCATCACTCCTAACATTTCTTAAACATTCTACGCTTCGGTAATCCCTACCTCCTCCCTCTTCCTCCCTCTCTCTACCTCCTTCTCCTCCGTTCACCTCCTCTCTCCCTCCAGTATAACCAACTTTTCTGGCCCAGGCTTGTGTAATCTCCTCACCTCCTGACCTACGAGCCCCGCCCCCGCCCCAGGACCGCCCCGCCCCGCCCTGCTGCTGTTACCGGTAGTACTGCAGTGCCTCCACGCCACGCCCACACACCCCACTGCCGCACTGCTCATCAGAAGGACTGCTGCCAGTGGGGTGGGACAGGGTGGTACTGGGCGTGCGTGTGGGGCTTCGTGGCTGTGGGTGGGGTCGTGCTGTAGGTGGAGGAAGGGTTGAAGTGAAGGGTGGGGGGCTGTGCTGTGGGGAATGGTATAAAGTGGTTGCTGTGGGAGGGACGTGCTGTGTAGGAGAGGGAATAGGGAGAAAATGTACCGTTGTGAAGGCTGTGGTGTGTGCGTGCGTGCGTGCGTGCGTGCGTGTGTGGGGGGGGGTTCATCTCGACTTGTGGTGCCTGGTGAAGGACCTCTTGGAGTCGTCTGAGAGTCACGATAAACAGAGAGGTTGGGAGGTACTGATTGAGTTTGGAGGTATCGAGTCAAGTTGGACGTTTGGAGGTATTGATTGAGGATGTAGGTCTAGAGATTGGAGGTATTGACTGTAGACTTGTAGAGGTTGGAGGTACAGTATATATAGTTTGAGTTTGGAGGTTAAAGGTGTTGAGTTTAGAATAATTGATTGAGTTTGGAGGTATTGACTGTAGAGGTTGGAGGTAAAGGATGAGATTGGAGGTTGGAGGTAAAGGATGAGATTGGAGGTTGGAGGTACTGATTGTGTGTATATGGATTCGAAAGGAAGGAGGAAAATTCGCGGGTGTGGAAGATTAGACTGACAAGGAGAGGGTGAAAAATAACCTGAGGGTGACAGCCAAGGATTACGTCTGAGAGCGAGGGGGAAGGAAGGGAAGATGTCTGTCTGTCTGTCTCTCTCTAACTGTGTGTCTTATATGTCTCCATTGTTCCGTCTGTCTGTCTGTCTGTCTGTCTCTAACTGTGTGTCTTATATGTCTCCATTGGTCTGTCTGTCTGTCTCAGTTGTTATGCCAACCAAAACATCTGAGTCAGACTGCCCCCTCCCCCTCCCCCTCTTCCTCCTCCTCCTCACCAGCTGAAGCAAATTACAGAAACTATTGTGGCTTGTTAAAGGGAGCATGTATGTATGTATGTATGTATGTATGTATGTATGTAGGTAGGTTTATTATACACAAGGTTGGTGGGGGCACTTGACTCACCGGACGCTTGTGTTGATTCATGACTTTTTCCACACACACACACACACACACACACACACACACACACACACACACACACACACACACACAGGGCATTAAATTTACGTAACATACTCCACTAACTTCAATTCACAACACTCTACAATTCATTCACGTCATTGCTGTTTAAAACTTTCACCCTCTCCTACTTGAGCTCAGGGCTAACACACAAACTTGCGTCCTATTTCTAAATTAAAACTCCCTTAAGAACCAGACACACATACACACACAGTTAATCTAAATTAAAATTGACTTGGACAAACACACACACACACACACACACAACCAGCAGAAGAGTGTGTGTGTGTGTGTGTGTGAAAAGTGAGGAAACCCCCCCCCAATTAATACAGTAGCCTTTTCTATATGTACATTTATATACACAAAATAATATAAATTACAATAATATGCAAATTTAAGAGGAAAAGTATGAATATATGAATACGTAATTATATACAAAAAATATTCATATATACAGGTGCTCCGGTTTTTGAGTTATATAAAGGGAATTATTTTACATCAGTATAGTGTACAGTTATCTATGACGGTCTTATAACACAAATTGTGGTAATCGTTTTAATGTTATTGATAGTTGAAGGTAGTTAGGTAGTTAAGGGTGTTTCCTTGTTAGGTAGTTAAGGGTGTTTGTTGGTACAAGAGATGGTCGTATTGGTTATTAAATGTAATCACTAGTTGAAGGTAGTCAGTTAGTTAGTACAGGGAAAAGGTGAATTGGAGAGAGAGAGAGAGAGAGAGAGTATACTACAGGTTAGAGCCACCAGCAGGCAGTCTAGCACACCTGCGGGGGAATTATTGTTAATTAAACCCATACGAAATGTGTAAGTGATACAGACCTTCCTCCTGGTGGCTCCCTGTGATTGGTTTAAGGGCTTTTTAGAGTTGAATATGATTGGTTTAAGAGTTTTGAAGTAGATTTTGATTGGTGAGAGGGTTTTAGTGTCAAATGTGATTCGTTTAAGAGTTTTAAAGTAGAATATGATTGGTTTAAGAGTTTTTAGAGTAGATTGTGATTGGTTAGAGGGTTTTGGAGTGGATTGTGATTGGTTAAAGAGTTTTTTGGAGGGTAAATTGTAATTGGTTTAAGAGTTTTAGTCATATGTGATTGGCTTAAAATTTAGTTGGAGTCTATTTAAAAGTTTGGATTACGACACATTAAAAATTATATACCAAAACAAAAGTAGATCGAAAGTTGGGATTTTGTTGAAATTATTACAAAGGTTAGAAAAAAAAAGTAGATACTATACGTAGGATTTTGTTGAAAGTATTAAAAAAAATTAAAACAAAACAGTTAAATTTAGCCTCTGGATTATAACATCACCCGGTATCAGAATAAAGAGTTGGTTTAATTCTGGCAAATAATAAAAACTATTGAATTGGTTCAGCACAAACAAGGTAATGGATTATTGTCGTTGTAGGAAATAATGGTTGGAAGTTTGTTTATATATTATTGTGTTATGTAGTTTCCGCCTTCACCTGCCAGGCCTCACTTGTTACGGGTGATGGGTGGTACTAAAGGGGTGGTGGTGGTGGCATGGGTGGTAATGGTGTTGGGAATGGGTGGTGAGGCGTTACAAGAGGTAGTGGTGGTATGGGTGAGGTGGTGTTATGGGTGTTACTAACGGTAGGTAATGGGGTGGTGGCATGGGTGGTAATGGGGATGGCAATGGGTGGTGGGGTGTTACAAGGGTGGTGGTATGGATGGTGGGTGGTGCTAAGGGCAGGTAATGGGTGTAATGGGTATTATTAAAGGGAGATCAGGTAGGTAAAGGGTCAAACATAGATACACAGGTGACCAGGTGTTTGAGGGGGAGAGCACTAGTAATTAAGTTAGAGAGGGGAGACTGAGGTAGTGAGGGGAGAACAAAGGGGAGACGAGGGGAGGAAAAGTGAGCAAATATTGTAGTAAGAGGCAGGAGTGAGTGAGGGGGAAAGTGAGGGGGAAAAAAGCCTGGAACAACGGCAGATGTCAACAAGGGTAGGTATGAGGGGAGAGAGGCAGGATCAGGTGTGGTGATACGGTTAGGCACGGTGCTCTCTCAACATCCAGTGGTAGCACATCATAGTACTATATAAAAATAATATCTCTACTTAATTTACACCAACCATTTATTAAAGGCCGTAGTGGGCCAGTAACCTATATTATGATGAAATGTAGGTAAAGTTTAATATTATTATTATTATTTAATATATTATTATTATTATTATTATTATTATTATTATTATTATTATTATTATTGTTATTATTGTTATTATTATTATTGCTATTATTATTATTATTATTATTATTATTATTGTTATTATTGTTATTATTATTATTGTTATTATTGTTATTATTATTGTTATTATTATTATTATTGCTATTATTATTATTATTATTATTATTATTATTGTTATTATTGTTATTATTATTATTGTTATTATTGTTATTATTATTGTTATTATTATTATTATTGCTATTATTATTATTGCTATTATTATTATTATTATTATGGTTGGTTATCTGTGTGTGTGGGGGGGGGGAGGGTGAGTGGAAGAAGGGAACGACTTTAGGAGGAGGAGGAGGGAAGAAATTGAGTGGGAGGAAAGAGGTGAGTGAAGGATAGGGAATGAAGGAGATGAGAGGGAGAGAGGGAGGGAGGGGAGGCTGGCGCAGTAGCTAAGAGATGGCCAGAAATAAACCACCACCAGTACTATTACAGTGTGGCCACATATTTATGGCCACATCTTACACCTGGCCACTTATTTATTTATTTGTTTACTATCCAGGTGATATAATAAACATCTTTAAGGCTCTCCATTGTGTCTTACTGTTAATTAAATTCGTTTTGACATTAATAATCCGGTATATAATTTTTGCTTTACCGGACTATGGAGAGAGGAAAATCCCTTATACAGGATCCAACTGATATAAAACCTCCATCTAACGGATTATATAGAGAGAGAATTCCCTTATATATAGGATTTACTGTATATGGGACATAGTGGACTAGAATTATGGAAGATCACCTGAAGATTAACCTCACCCTAGCTTATTTCACCTGACGATTAACCCCCTAGCTTATTTCACCTGAAGATAAACCCACCCTAGCTTATTTCACCTGAAGATAAACCACCCTAGCTTATTTCACCTGAAGATTACTCCACCCTAGCTTATTTCACCTGAAGATTAACCCCCCTAGCTTATTTCACCTGAAGATTAACTCCCCCTAGCTTATTTCACCTGAAGATTACTCCACCCTAGCTTATTTCACCTGAAGATTACTCCACCCTAGCTTATTTCACCTGAAGATTAACCCACCCTAGCTTATTTCACCTGAAGATTAACCCACCCTAGCTTATTTCACCTGAAGATTAACCCACCCTAGCTTATTTCACCTGAAGATTAACCCACCCTAGCTTATTTCACCTGCAGATTACCCCCCTAGCTTATCTAATCTACGTTCGCCAGGTAGCGTTAAGGTGTTTAGATTATCAGGTGAAATAAGGAGAGGGGTTAGTCTTCAGGTGATGTTTTTGTTGTGTTGTGCAGGTGTAAAAGTAGTTAAATTATGACAGGTAGTTAGCGCTGACAGGTAGTTAGCGTTGACAGGTGGTTAGCGTTGCTGTTGGGTGTATTAGGGTGATTGTGGTTGTGGTTGTTGGTGATGGTGGCTGGTAGTAATAGTGGTGGTTGGTGGTAGATGATGGTTGTAATAGTAGCTGATAATGGTGGTATCTGGGGGTGGTAATAGTGGTAGGTGGTGGTAGTGGTAGATGTTGGTAGTTGTGGTAGGTGATAGTTGTGATAGGTGGTGGTAGGTAGTAGAGTGTGATCGTTGTTGTAGGTGGTAGTAGTAGTTGTGGTAGGTGATGGTAGTTGTGGTAGGTGGTGGTAGTGGTGGTAGGTGGTGGTAGTGGTAGTAGGTGGTGGTAGTTGTGGTAGGTGGTGGTAGTGGTAGTTATAGTAGGTGGTTGTGGTAGATGGTGGTAATTGTGGTAGATGGTGGTAGTTGTGGTAGGTGGTGGTAGTGGTGCCGCATCATGTCTTAAGTTGCAGGTGGTAAGAATAGCTCAGTATATATATAGATCCTGGCGCCGGGGTCTGCTGTCTCACCTCCCGGGTTTACACTCCTTCTTCCACCTCCTTCCTCCTCCTTCTTCTTACTCCTTCTCCTTCCTCTTCTTCCTCTTCCTCCTCTTTCATCTTCCTCTCTCTTTCCTCTTTCTCGTTCCTCTTCCTTCTTTTCCATCTCTTCCTCCCTTTTCCTCTTCTTTCTCCTCCTCCTCCTCCTCCTTCCTGCTCCTCCTTCCCCTTCCTCCTCCTCCTCCTTCCTCCTCCTCCACCACCAACAAGGGTAGAGCTCGTACACATTTACCCTCTCAATTACTAACCAGCCTCGTTAAGTATGTGTTGTGTAGGTTGGCGTAACAGTGGGGACAGACAGACAGACAGACACAGACAGACAGACAGACAGACAGAGACAGATCAAACAATTAGCTCATTTCGTTGGCATAATTTCATACCAACAACCAACTCTTCTGCCAGGACCAAAAATTATATATAACTTACCTGGGAATATAAGTTAATTAACATATTTTTTTATTTTTTTATTTTTACCTGAAAATATTCGACAAAAATGAAACTTAAATTAATACCTATTCCCCCTCCCCCCCCCTTTAAAAAAAATAATTAAATCACTAAAAATTAATTAAAAATATTTCATGGTTTATTAAATTTAAAATACGCTCATGGAAGATATAAATTAATGGGTTTAGTTATTATTATAGTCCTTTAGTGTATTAATAAGTGGTGTTAAAATAAAAGATATGATGTTTGTTTAGTAAAATGAATGGAGTTAAATGGACATTACTCTCCCCTGTGTGTTGATGTGTAGTGTGACTTTGTGTTAGGTCACTTGGTTTACTATCTGGTCTGCCCTTCACCTCTCTTCCTAGTCTTCTTCCACCCCTCTTCCTATTCCTCCTTTCTCGCCTCTTCCTAGCCTTCTTTTTAACTTTCTCCGTCTCCCCAATCCTTCCTTCACCCCTCTCCCCAAACCCCTCACCCCAGCCTCCCCCCTCCACCTCACCCCAGCTCCTCCCTCTCCAGCCTCCTCTCCACCCTCCAGCCTCCCTCTCCACCTCACCCCAGCCTCTCTCCACCCTCACCCCAGCCTCCTCTCCACCCCTTCACCCCACCTCCCATCTCCACCCCTCACCCCAGCCTCCTCTCCACCTCAATCTCAGCCTCCTCTCCACCTCACCCCAGCCTCCCTCTCCACCCTCACCCCAGCCTTCCTCTCCGCCCTCACCCCAGCCTCCCCACTCACTCCCAGTGAGCACTGAGCACCTGCTTATTGCTTACCTGCCTCCTTGTATTTTATTTAGGTTCACCTGTGTACCTTGATTATTGTTTACCTGTGTATTGTGAGTCGTGAGTGTTTTTTTTTTTGCTTTTGTTTTGTTTACTCAGTGTGGCGGTGTCTTGACTCTTGTTTGTGCTGTTTTGAGAGAGCTGTTTGTTTACCTGCTGTGAGGGATGATTAGTTGCTGTGATCTATGGTCGTTGGGTGTTGTTTGCTGCTGTTTAGTTTCAGTACGATTTATGGGGATGATTGCATGTTGTTTTGTGTTTTTGTTTGTTATTGTTTGTGTATATAAATGCTAACACGTATTCCCCCCCCCCCCCTCTACAGGTAAGCTAATTACGAGATGTTGGTGAGTTATACACGGGGGTTCATGTGGGAGTCAGTGAACCAGTGGATGGGTCAAGTGAGTCAGTGGTTCACTTTGTCGAGTCATATTTGGGTTCATTCTGTTCACGTGGGAGTGTCAGTGAACCAGTGAAGCTTTAGTCAGTACATCATTGGTTCATGTTGGTTCACACACACACATACACACGGGGTCAGTGAACCAGTAGACAGGTAGGCCAGGTAAGGTAATGATTCAGGTTGTTATGCATGAGTTCGTGAATCGATAGACAGATTTGAACTGATTTATGACTCACGTGGGAGAGATCAGGTGTGTGTGTGTGTGTGTGTGTGTGTGTGTGTGTGTGTGTTTTAGATTCCCGAAGACGACCTGTTTATAAGGGCTAATATCTGCGTCTGCCTCCTCCTTCCTCTTCTTCCTTCTCCTCTTCCTCCTCCTTCCTCTTCTTCCTCCTTCCTCTTTCATCTGCTCCTTTCTCCTCTCCTTCCCTCCTCTTCGTCTCGTTTTCCACTTCCTCTTCTACCCTTTCCACTTTTTCCATCTCTTCCTCTTCACACACACACACACACACACACACACACACACACACACACACACACACACACACACGACCCGTCTAGTGTACATGGACATCAGGACGAAGTTTTATTATCACAAATGCGTCCTTAATCCAGCCTTGTTTAGTTGTTAGTGACGCCTCATGTTGTGGTAGGGGTGGTAGGGTGGTTGGAGTGGTTGGGTGGTAGTTGTGTAGGGTAGTGGTGGCTGGATGGTAGGGGTGGCTGGGGTGGTAGTGGTGGTAGGGGTGGTTGGGGTGGTTGAGTGGTTGGGGCTGGGGTGGTAGGGTGCTGGGGTGGCTGGGGTGGTAGTAGTGGTGGTAGGGGGGCTGGGGTGGCTGGGTGGTAGTGGTGCTGGGGGCAGGCTGGGGTGGGCAGGTGGGTGGTAGGGGCAAGTAGTGGCAGTGGGTGGTTGGGGTGGTAGTGGTGGCTGGGGGCAGTGGTAGTGGTAGAGGCTGGGGCAGTGGTGGTAGTGGTGGCTGGGGAGAAAGCAGGTTGGGGTGGTGGTTGGGGCAGTGGCTGGGGCAGTAGGGGTGCTGGGGTGGTAGCAGGTAGGGTAGGGGTAGTGGTGGTTGGGGTAGTGGTGGTAGGGTGGTTGGGGTGGTAGGGGTAGTGGTGGTAGGGTAGTGGGGGTAGGTGGGTAGTGGTGGTAGGGGTGGTAGTGGTGGTAGGGTGGTAGTGGTGGTTGGGGGTAGTGGTGGTAGGGAGTGGTGGTGACAAGGGGATGAGAAAGGGAGGTGTTGTAACAGTGTTTGCGTAAAAGTGTTGTTGTTTTTGTTTTGTTGTTTGTTTGTTTTGTTGTTTGTTTGTTTTTGTTGTTTGTTTATGTTTTTGTTGTTATTGTTTTGTTTTTGTTGTTTTTTGTTTGTTTTTGTTGTTGATTGTTTGTTTTTGTTGTGATTGTTTATGTTTTTGCTGTTTTTTGTTTGGTTTTTTAAGGCTGATTGTTTATGCTTGCTGTTTTTGTTTGTTTTTGCTTGTTGATTGTTTATGTTTTTGTTGTTTTTTGTTTATGTTTTTGTTGTTGATTGTTTATGTTTTTTTGTTTTTTGTTTATGTTTGTTGCTTGTTTTATGATTGTTTATGTTTTTGTTGTTTTTTTGTTTGTTTCTGTTGTTGTTTGCGTAACAGTAGGAGTGTATGGATAGGAGTAAGCACTGTTAATTTCTCCTCCATTTCCCTCACCCAGTTTATTTTACCTGATGATTAAATACCCTAACGCTACCTGGGGGGTTAGGTTAGGTTAGGTTAGTGTTAGGTTATGTTATCGTTGTTAGGTTAGGTGATAATAGGCTCGGTTATGTTTGGTTAGTGTTAGGTTAGCGTTTGGTTAGTATTAGGTTAGGTTATGTTTGGTTCGTGTTAGGTTGGAAAGTTATATAAGGTTAGAATAGGTTATATAAGCTTAGATGAGGCTAGAGTTATAGGTTAGATTAGGTGAAATGGGATGGGTAGGAGGGAGAGGTGTGGGAGGGAAGGGGATGGGTTTTAAGGGAAGGTAGTCCTGGGGAGGAATGGGTGGAGGCAGTAAGGGAAGTAGGTCGTTAGATAGGAGTGAACAAGGGAGGTGGGTGGAGGAGGAGGAAGAGGAGCGTGGGCAGTAAGAGGAGGAGAGCGTGGGTAATAAGTGGGTGTCATACAGGGTCACACAGCGGGGGAGCGTCATATTGTTGTGGGTTACGTGAGGCGCTGCTGGGGTGAGGGGGGGGGTGGATGTGGGGTAGCTGGAGGAGGAAGAGTGGGGGAGGGGGTAGAGATAGCCGTAGATAGGTTGGGGAGAAGGTGGGAGTGAGATGGCTGGAGAGAAGAGGGGGGGAGGGGAGAGGAGGGTAAGGGTTAGGGGGAAGGGTGTTTATTGTATCCGTATGAATAGCATTAGTGTGTGTGTGTGTGTGTGTGTGTGTGTGTGTGTGTGTGTGTGTTAACAATAATATTCTGTATATTGCCTGCTTGGGTGCGGGCGGGGGGCGACACAATGTACTCCACCACCTGCTGTCCTAATCCTCCTCCTCCTGCCCTCCCCTCCTCCTCCTCCTCCTCCTCCTCCTCCTCCTCCTCCTCCTCCTCCTCCTCCTCCTCCTCCTCCCTCCTCCTCCTCTACAGACTTAGGGTGGTTGAATATGTAAATCCCAGAATGAGAAAAACAACAGTACAGAGGGGTGGAAATGTCACGGTGTATTGAGGCGGTGACATCAACGGTTTAGTTAGGGTTAGTTGAGTTGGGTTGTTGGGTTGAGTTAGCGTAGTGTAGGTTGGGTTGCTAAGGTAGTGTAGGTTGGGGAGGTGGGGTTGGGTTAGTTAGGTTGAGCTGAGTTGGGTTAGGTTAGAGGGAAGACGAGTTAAACACTGGCTTTGTGGATAATGTTAGTTTATTTCAGTAATGTGAGTAACAGTCTTTATGATGGTGAGAGAGAGGTAACAGTCTACCTGAGAGAGAGAGGTAACAGTTCTCTATGGAGGTGAGAGAGAGGTAACAGTCTACCTGAGAGAGAGAGAGAGAGAGGTAACAGTCTACCTGAGAGAGAGAGAGAGAAAGAGGTAACAGTCTACCTGAGAGAGAGAGAGGTAACAGTCTACCTGAGAGAGAGAGAGAGAGGTAACAGGTCTTTATGATGGTGAGAGAGAGGTAACAGTCTACCTGAGAGAGAGAGAGGTAACAGTCTTTATGATGGTGAGAGAGAGGAACAGTCTACCTAGAGAGAGAGAGAGAGGTAACAGTCTTTATGATGGTGAGAGAGAGGTAACAGTCTACCTGAGAGAGAGAGAGAGAGAGGTAACAGTCTCTATGGAGGTGAGAGAGATAAAAGTAGCTACCTGGAGAGAGAGAGAGAGGTAACAGGGTTCTTGTAGGCTATGATACGATTATGAATGCTAACCCGTTGCTGAGTGGCTGGCATGGGACTCAGGCCACCCCAACAACAGGAAGAGGAGGAGGATGGGAAGAGGAGGAGGAGTGATGGGAGATGAGGAGGAGGATAGGGAGAGGAGGGGAGGATGGGGAGAGGAGGAGTGATGGGGAGAGGAGGAGGATAGGGAGAGGATGAGAGGATGGGGAGAGGAGGAGGATGGGGAGATGAGGGATAGGGGAGAGGAGGAGCAGTGATAGGGGAGAGGATGAAGAGTGATAGGGAGAGGAGGGAGTGATAGGAAGAGGAGTAATAGGAAAAGAGGAGAGGAAAGGAAGAGAAGAAGAGGAATAGAGAACGAGAAGAGGAGGTGAGGGTGGTGGAGGAGGGAGGAAGGGAGGAGAGGTGTGGGGAGGAGGGAGGAAAGGGAGGAGAGGTGTGAGGAGAGAAGGTTTGGGTTGGTTGGGGAGGAGGGATGGAGGTGGTGGGGAAGAGGAAGGGGAGGAAGGTGGGAGAGGAGATAGGAAGGGAAGGAAGGTGTGGGGAGAGGGAGAAGGGAGGTGTGTGTGGAGAGAGGAGGGGGAGTGAAGGTGTGGGGAGGGGAGAGGAAGGTGGGGAGGGGAGAGGAAGGTATGGGTTGGTTGTGGGGAGGAGGGATGGAGGTGTGGTGGGAAAGAGGAAGGAGGGAAGGTGTGGGGAGGAGATAGGAAGGAGGAAGGTGGGGAGAGGAGGGAGGAAGGAGGTATAAGAGAGAGGAGGGGAGGGGAGGTGTGGGGAGGAGGAAGGTATGGGTTGGTTGTGGGAGGAGGGATGGAGGTGTGGTGGGGGAAGAGGAAGGAGGGAAGGTGGGGAGGAGATAGGAAGGAGGAGAGGTGGGAGGAGATAGGAAGGGAGGGAAGGTGTGGGGAAGGGGAGGGTTGGAGAGGAAGGAAGGGGAATGAACTGGACATGGAGACAAAGGAAAATGGAGGATGAGTGGACGAATGGAGAGAGAGAGAGAGAGAGAGAGAGAGAGAGAAGGAATGTGTATATTTATTAGACAGGTAGAAATATGTATACCTTTGTTTAAACAGGTAGAAATATAACCTTTGTTTAAACAGGTAGAAATATATAACCTTAGTTTAAACAGGTCGAAATATCTCCCCAAATCTAGTCTCTGTACATAAAGTGATAACAAACCTTGCAACAGACACGAGTTAGTTGGTGGACGTGCGGGGTAAAATTGTTCCAGCCATGCATGATAATGTTGGTGTGGGAACCCTGCCTCACACACACACACACACACACACACACACACACACACACACACACACACAGTATTAGGGTGTATCAGTACAGGACTATGTGTGTGTGTGTGTGTGTGTTTAGGTGGTGGTTGATGACTGCTGTGTGAAAGGTGACATTAATGAGAGAGAGAGGGGGGGAGGGGATGGGATGGGTGGAAAAGGTGCAGGAGGGAGAGAGAAAGAGGGAGGGAGAGAGAGGGAAGGAGGGTCACTGCGACAGAGGAGGAGGAACCATCAGTGCAGGTGGGAGGGAGGGACACACAGGTGGCTCAGCTGCCCTAACTCGACCCCCTCCTGCACACACACACACACACACACACACACACACACTCACACACTCAGTCCATTAAAAAGAGGCTTCATATGTAACGGACTTTGATATAACGGACTAACCTCTCACATATAGTCCGGTAAATAGAGGTTTCGCTATATAGGTGAGTGGACCGGAAGTTATGATACAGAAAGGTCAGGTTAGGTGTGTGTGTGTGTGTGTGTGTGTGTGTGTGTGTGTAGAGTCAAATTTAATCTGGCAATGAGAGGTGATTGGCTGTAAGAGAGAGAGATGGAAGAGGGAATGAGGTGAGGTGGGGTAGAGTCCGTCTGTCTATCTGTCTGTCTTTCTGTCTGTCTGTCTGTCCGTGGGTGGGTGGGTGTCTGTGGTCTCACCCCGCCGCCCGATCCATCACTCACTCCTGCCTGACCCACACAGTTGATGGATTTTAAAACTCCTCTGCTGCCGAGTTGTGCTTGTTGGAGTCTCTCTCTCTCTTCTCTCTCTCTCTCTCTTTGGTGAAGGAATGGTGACCTGTAAAACTAGTCAGTGAGTATGGATGGTGATGGTGATTTAATGAGACGGATGAGGAGGGATGGTGAATGTGTGTGTTTGTGTGTGTGTGTGTGTGTGTGTGTGTGTGTGTGTGTGTGTGTGTGTGTGTGTGTGTGGTGAAACATAAGCAAGGGTGGTGAAGGGTGAACAGGCAATGATGATGAGGATGATTGATGAATAGTGAGGGACCGTACACACACACACACACACACACACTCTGACAGTCCCCACCCAGCCACCTGACTGTTAGGTTTACCGTGAGGATAGAGGATAGGAGACAGGTAGGAAGAGGGGCAGCTTTGTACGGAGATTAGTGAGGTTGAAGTGTAGGGAGAGAGAGAGAGAGAGAGAGAGTCGAAGCTGAAGCTGGTGTGTGTCGGCAGGAGAGAGAGAGAGAGAGGGTAGGAGAGAATGTGTAGTATAGTCAAGGTAGAAGATTATAACTATGGCTTGTCCTCTCTCCCACGACGCAGATAAGGTTGAGAGTCAGTTGTCTTGCCTTGTAGTTGTCCAGTTATTCCCCCTCATCTTCCCCTCCCCCATCTCCCTCCTTCCTTTCTCCTCGTGGCGTCTTGCTGTGGAGGTACAGATGTGTTACCTGTGTATGCTGTAATACTGTCGGAAGGTGAAGAAGATTATTACCTGTAAATACTGCGGGAGCTGGTAGGGGAGGAGGTGGTAGGGAGGGGGAGGTGGGGGGGAGGGAGGGGAGGGGTAGGGGAGGAGGGGAGGTGGGGTAGGGGGGGAGGTGGGTAGGAGGAGGGAGGGGAGGTAGAGGAGGGGAGGTGTAGGGGGGGAGGGGGGAGGGTGGGGGGAAGGGGAGGTGGTGAGGGGGAGGAGGGGAGGTAGGGGGAGGGAGGTGGGTAGGGGAGGGGGAGGGTAGGGGAAGGGAAGGGTAGGGGAGGAGGGGAGGTGGTAGGGGAGGGGAGGTGGTAGGGGGAGGGAGGTGGTGGGGAAGGAGGTGGTAGGGGAGGGAGGACATAAGTAATGGTTTTCACGGCTTGTCAAATGGGGAAGTGATCTTATGATTGTTGTGGCCCGGGCAGAGAAGTGAGAAGAAGTAGGTTAGGGTGAAGTAGTTAGTTAGTTAGTTAGTTAGTTAGTGAGTTGGTTAGTTAGTGGGTGCTAGGGTTAGTTAGTTAGTGGGCTGGTGGGGTATGTGTGTTGTCTTTATATATATGACGTGTACACAAACTAATATATCCAGGTTTAATTAAATAGACGATTGAGAGGGTGAATTTATATTTTTAATTGATATTTTTTATTTATATTGTATTTTTTTTTTAAGTATTATATGTCAGTTTATGACGGGGTATTGAGGTTGTTGTTTACAATGTAGTTCACACACACACACACACACACACACACACACACACACACACACACACACACACACACACATAACCAGCCTATTTCACCTAAAGATTAACTACCCTAACCTAGCCAACCTAACGCCAAACCCAAGTCAACATAACATAAAAATCAACCTAACCTAACCAAACCTAACCTACCAAACCAAACCTAACCAAACTTAACCCAACCTAACCAAACCAAACCCAACAAACTTAACCTAACCCAACCAAACCAAACCCAACCAAACTTAATCAACCTAACCAAATTTAACTCACCTAACCTAACCAAACTTAACTCTAACCCAACCAAACTCTAACCCAACCTAGTGCTGTGGGCTGTGGCGTGATGTGTTGAGCGTGTCGTCTTTAACCATCAATGATGCGGGAAGGGCGCATGGCAGGCACAGCAAGCCCCCCCACCCTCAACCCCCATCCCCCCTCTCAACCCGCTGCTGCATATCCCTCTTCACCCCATTGCTTCTCCAACCCACGTTCCCCTCTCTCTGCTGCTCATCCCTCCCCCCACTCCGACCCCCACTCCTGCATGGTTCTTTTCCACCTTGCTGTGCATGTTTCACCTCCACCCCACTGTTCCCCATCTCTGCTGCACGTCCCTCCCACCCAACCCACCTTCGCCTTCACTCCACCCCACTGTTCCCCTATCTCTGCTGCACGTCCTCTCCCACTCCAACCCACTCCTTCTGCGTTCCCCACCTCCCCTACCCTCCCCTCCAACCCTCCCAGCAAATTTTTTATCATTACCGGCTGTATTTTGCGATATTGTTAGTGTTCAGTAATACTGCTATCTAATGAAACCACGTATGTACAGGTGTGATATAGAACCATGTATGTACAGGTGTGTGTATGAAACCACGTATGTACAGGTGTGTATGTTTGTTTCTGTGTTCTGTTTTGTTTCCTTAGGTTTGTGTGTGAAGTATTTTTTTATTTAAATTATTTTATTATCATTGATTTTTTTTTTTGGTTACTGGATGTATATATATGATGGTTAGGTTAGGTTAGTCAGGTCAGCTGTGTCAGGTCAGGCTGGGGCTGTATTGTTGGGTCAGGGTTGGGTTGGGTTGTTGGGTTATGAGAATGATAAATATAACGATGATAAGTTTAGTGCCTGTAGGTGTAGGTGAAGGAGGGAAGAGGCTGGGGGTGTGGGTGAAAGAGGGAAGGCATAGGTGGGATAGACGTCTGTATACACCACAAACTTTCACCACTTTCTCTATTCCATCTACTATTTATCCTCTCTCTCTCTCTTGTAGTCCCAGACACAGACACTCCCAGACACTCCTAGACACTCCCAGATACTCTAGACACTCCCAGATACTCCTATACACTCCTAAACAATCCTAAGCACTCCCAGTTACTCCTATACACTCCTAAACAATCCTAAGCACTCCCAGTTACTCCTAGACACTCACAGACACTCCTAAAACGCTCCCATACACTCCCAGACACTTCCAGACACTCCCAGACACTTTCGTTAAAGCTGGGATTATCCGTGTACCTTAAGAGAGGAGAATGTGCTGGTCTGGTGTGGTCAGCGGAGTGTTATTGTTATGGGGGGGGGAGTAGGGGAGCCGTAACATATTTTGGTGAGAACTGCTCTTTTCCGGCACCAAATGGCTATAGATATGTATTTTCTGCGTTTAGAATTCACTGTGTGTGTGTGTGTGTGTGTGTGTGTGTGTGTGTGTGTGTGTGTGTGTGTTCTGCCAATAGTTTTTTTTTATATTGGGTTGGGTAAGGTAAGGTAATCATCCTTCTCCTCCTCCTCTTCCTCTTCCTTTTTCTTATTCCTCCCTTTCTTCCTCATTATTCTTCTCCAACTCTTGTTCTTATTCTTCATTCTTTGCCATTTCCCTCCTATTCTTCTTCCTTTTCATTCTACTATGTTTCCTCGTCCTCTTCTTTTCCTCCTCTTCATTACTTTTTCTGGTGTTTCTCCTTTTACCTCCACTTCCTCCTCCTTCCTTTTCTTCCGTTTTTTAGTCATTCTCCTCTTCCTCCTCCTCTGCCTCTTTTCCAATTTACTTTTCCTCCTCCTGCTCTTCCTCCTCCTGCTCCCTATCCCTCCTCCCCCCTCTCCTCTCCCTCCTCTCCTCCCTCTCCTTCCTCCTCTCCCTTCTCCTCCCCCTCTCCTCCTCCTCCTCCTATCTCACCATCCTTCCTGGTAATGAGGATGCAGGAGGCTGCCAGCTCCTTGTTAGTGAAGATGTATGTTAGGAGGTGAGTGCCTTAGTGGCCGAGGAGAGAAGTGGGTGTGGGGTGGGCGGGTGGGTGTGGGGTGGGTGTGGGGTGGGGTGGGTATACAGGGTGTGGGTGGTTGGTGTAGGTGGATATAAGGATGTGGGGTGGTTGGTGTGAGTGGATATAAGGGTGTGTGGGGTGTACAGCGTGTGTGTGGGTGGATGGGGATACAGGGTGTGGGTGTATGTAAGGGTGTGTGGGGTGTACAGGGTGTGGGTGTAGGGTGGGGTTGGTATACAGGGTGTTGGATGGGTATAAGAGTGTGGGGTTGGGTAAACAGGGTGTGGGTGGATATGAGAGTGTAGGGTGGGTATACAGAGTGTTGGGTGGATATACAGGGTGTGAAAGAATATTGATCAGGTAATATACTCAGGTGTTCCGTCAAGTATACACACACAGACACATACACACAGAAGGCCAGGTTAATGAGGAGTCAAGGTGAGGTTCTGTACCGTGTGTCACCTTTGAGTTAAAATATATGGAAGCAATCTTAAGTTTATTCCTTCAGTTTATGTCCAGCAAGTTGGGTTGATGAAGCAAGTTGGGTTGATGAAGCTAGTTGGGTTGATAAAGCAAGTTGGGTTGATGAAGCAAGATGGGTTGATGAAGCAAGTTGGGTTGATGAGGAAAGTTGGGTTGATGAAGCAAGTTGGGTTGATGGAGCAAGTTGGGTTGATGAAAGTTGGGTTGATGAGGAAAGTTGGGTTGATGAAGCAAGTTGGGTTGATGAAGCAAGTTGGGTTGATGAAGCTAGTTGGGTTGATGAAGCTAGTTGGTTTGATAAACAAGTTGGGTTGATGAAGCTAGTTGGTTGATGAGGAAAGTTGGGTTGATGAGAAAGTTGGTTGGGTTGATGAAGCAGAAGTTGGGTTGATGAAACAAGTTGGGTTGATAAAGCAAGTTGGGTTGATGAGGAAGAAGTTGGGTTGATGAAGCAAGTTGGGTTGATGAAGCAAGATGGGTTGATGAGGAAGAAGTTGGGTTGATGAAGCAAGTTGGGTTGACCAATGGATTGGGTTGATGAGAGAAGTTGGGTTGATGAAGCTAGTTGGGTTGATGGGGAAAGTTGGGTGATGAAGCAAGTTGGGTTGATCGGAAACAGAGTTGGGTTGATGAAGCTAGTTGGGTTGATGAGGCTAGTTGGGTTGATGAAGCTAGTTGGGTTGATGAGGCTAGTTGGGTTGATGAAGCTAGTTGGGTTGATGAAGCAAGTTGGGTTGATGAAGCTAGTTGGGTTGATGAAGCTAGTTGGGTTGATGAAGCTAGTTGGGTTGATGAAGCTAGTTGGGTTGATGAAGCTAGTTGGGTTGATGAAGCTAGTTGGGTTGATGAAGCTAGTTGGGTTGATGAAGCTAGTTGGGTTGATGAAGCAAGTTGGGTTGATGAAGCAAGTTGGGTAAGGACAATGGTTGATTAAGACTGAATTTCTGGTTGTCTTCCGGAGTTGTGTTGGTGGTAGGAGTTTAGTCTGTTTGTTGATATTTATTATTGTTGACATATATGTTTTAGTTCAGTGTATGACGTGTATGTTTCGGGGACGGTGATTGGTCGGGTGGGAATCCATGGGTAGTTGTTTCAAGTGATCTTATTGGCTGGAGGAATACATAGTTCTCGGGAAGTGTTAAGAAATAAGTGTAAGGAAAGTGTGTAGGAAAGTGTTCTTTAAGTTTCCGGTATAGTTAGTTTACGTAAAGTACTTCATTACCAAGGGGGGGTGAGAATTGCTGGGGAGGTGAGGGGGGGGGGTGGCGTGTGGTCCCAACATCTCTCACTAACAGCACCAATTTGTTACACGACGCAATTTTCTTACTACAGCCATCTACTTTACCCGTGACTTGTAGCAGCTGTAGCAAGGAGAGGTGGTGAGGGAGTTTGGGGAAGAAGAGGTAAAAGAATAGGGAAGGGTTGGGAGGTAGGAGAGGGGGAAGAAGAGGAAAGGGAGAAGAGGTGGTGGGAGTAGGAGAGGAGATGGAGGTAAGAGAGGAGAAGGAAACAGGTGAGGGAAGGTTGGGCTGAAGGGAGGTGGTGTTGAGGGAGAACAAGGTGAGTGTATGATGCAAATGTGTGTGTGTGTGTGTGTGTGTGTGTGTGTGTGTGTGTGTGTGTGTGTGTGTGTGTGTGTGTTCACCTCCCTTTCTTCAAAAAAATAATATCGACTCTTCCCCCTCGACGTCCATTCCCCTTGTTTCCTCTCACCTCAGGAGTTGGGTCAGGTGTGTGGAGAGCTGATTACCTGGAGGGAAGTGAAGGTGTGTTGAGGTATGGTAATGACTCGCTGTGGTAGCCGTCCTCACCTGCCTCTCGTGCTATACTACTGCTGCGACCCCTGTAATCAACTATATACCTGGTGCTATCCATGGGACGTGGGGTGTAAAGGTGGCGGTGGTGGAGATGGAAGATGGAGTTAAAAAAAAAAGAGAAAAAAAATCGTGGTGGAAGGTCGAGAAATATGTCTTTCACTTGTGATAGTTAAAAGCGAGGAGTGTGAGGCGAGGGGGGAGCTGAGTCCTGCATAAAACATGACAGTATTAAGCGAGACTGAGATCGAGGAAGCCTGGTTGCCTGCCTGCCTGCCTGCCTGCCTGCCTGCCTGCCTGCTGTACGTCTGGATCTTAAACTATTATTTATAAGGATTCAACATACGGATTTTGTTTTATATAATTGTAATGTATTTTGTTTATTAGCTTTTGAACTACTAATTAATCATCTAATGAATTGCCTTTGCCTGAGTTATGGTAATAGACGACACAAGTGAAAAAATTTGGCCATTCTCAGGAGGTTTAAATGTCTTCCCAGTTTTGTTGTCTTCCGCTCGACCCTTGTGACTCTAGTCTGGTGGGGGGGGGGGGTTGACGTTGTGTAAAGGCGGTCGTCTCTAGCCTGGTAATGTGACCTTAGCCCTTGTATACACCCACCGCTGGCTGTGTTATGCCTCGACCCTCACTAATACACACACACAGAATAATGACAATTTTTTTTTGAAGATGGTCCCGTGACCCCAAGTAAAAGTCAACTCCCGACCCCCGGATATTAATATTATGACCCCATTGTGTGAAAAGAATGACTCCCAGCGTGAGAGATAATTGACCCCAGCTTGAGTGAAAGTGTCGACGATGGAATGTGACCCCAGCTTGTGAGGACCGGTGACCCTGTTTAAAGATCACTTGACCCCAGAATGTAAGTCACCCCTCGTGTGTAAGAGTTATGAGTTCAATGTTTGACCCCAGTTGACCCCTCGGTAGTTGTATTGTGTAGATCCTCAGTAATTTTATTTAGTATGACGGGGAAGTGTGTGACCATTTTCCGAGTGAGTGTGTCCCCATGAAACACGTATACGTCCAGGTCAGGTTAGGTCAGGTTAGGTTACGTTAGCTATCCGAAAGTCTCATATGAGTGTACTTCCCCACGAAACACGAACACGACCGGATGTATCATATGAACGTGTGTCGTGTGGAAGGGGGGTTAAGTATACATCGTGTGCGTGTGAGTCCATGTGCGTGTGTGAGTCGGATATACCTTACAAGACGAAGAAACCCGAGTCTTTGTATTTTACGCATTACGACCCCACACAGTATACAGTCTCTCCGCCATGGTAAAGCCTCGAAACATGAGGTGGATTTCTTGTACAAGTTTCGAGAGTTTTAAGCCACAGGAATTTAATTAACGAAAGTGAATCTAAAGTATTGTAAAGATAATTGAGTTTGATTAGGTTTGTTTTGTTGGGTGGTGGTGATTGATGGAGGTGGTGTGTGAATATGACGTGGTGATGGTGATTGATGGTGGTGGGGGTTGAGGTTGGAGGACACAGTATGGTGAGGAGGAAGACGGTGTTGGTGAAGGGAGGGGGGGTGTTGAGGGAGGAAGGTAATGGTGGTGGAAGAGGGTGGTGGTGATGGTGAGTGTGTGGGGGGGGGTGTAAGAATGATATTAGATACCCTCAAACATCCCCCTCCCTCTCCCCCACCCTCTCCTCCCCTCCTTATCCAATACCATTGTCCTGCTTCCCCACGGCGTGTCTTGTCAACCATCTTCAAGGGATGTTAAGTGCTGACACACACACTCACTCACTCACTCAACATTACTTCCTGGTAAGAGTTTAGGCCCAGGACCCCTCTCTGGCCCCCCCACGGTGAAATAAAAGTGGAGTCTATTCATGGGTCTCCTTTAACGAACTTCTTAAATGTGGTGAGTGTGATTGTACGTAACTCGTATACAGTGTAGACTATAAACACCAGTTGTATATTAGTCTACTGTGATATATTATTATACGCGCTAGTTAATATAATACCTAATATAGTATCGTGGTATATTGTATGTGGATATTTTTACCTGGGTAATATTTTTAATTAATTTGTATTACCTGTAGAGTATTTTACCTGTAGAGTATTTTTTAATTAATTTGTATTTTTCTTGTTTTTTCAGGTAAGGACGTGTGTGTGTGGTAGAGGCAGCTGTGGGCATATTCACCTTTTGGTTATACTCTGTAAGTATACTCTGGCTATATTATTTGTATACTGTATGGGTATTGTTTTTCTTCAATGTATCGTGTAATGTATGTATACTGTATATCACTGGGGGTGTATGTTATGTATACTGTATAACATGGGGGTAGGGTGGGGTGTATGTTCTGTTATGTATACTTGTTATGTATGCCTGTATGTTTTATGTGGAGTTTGTGGTGAATGTTGATGATGGTGGTGATGGTGGTAGTAGTGGTGATGATGACAATGGTGGTGATGGTGGTAGTAGTGATGATGATGACAGTAATGATGATAATAATGGTGGTGATGGTGGTAGTAGTGGTGATAGTGATGAATGTGAAGGGGGAAGGGGAGGAAGGGAGGAGGGCAAGGAACCTCCTTTAACAGTAGTGGGTGGGAAAGAGAATTTGAGCTGGTATAATAACCCCCCTCCTAGTGGATCAACATGCTGGTTCTGGTGTAGGGGAAGGAGGGGGTGGTGGGGGGGGGACAGAGAGGCAGGGGAAGGGGGAGAAAGGGAGGAATGGGGGAGGGGAAAGATGAAAGAAGGCAAGGGAGGAAGTAAAGGAGCAGGAGAGAGGAAGGGGGAAGGGAGGCGGCAGGGAGAGAGAGACTTTCTTTCTCTACCCCGTTATTATAACCGTGAAAGTAAACATTATTATAGAGTAACTCCAGTGAGTCTGTGGCAGTGTCTTG
>NW_024748109.1:713082-785582 GCF_018991925.1 Homarus americanus
ATTGTTTATACGGGAAAATTGTTGTATTTGTAACCTGGAATTAAAGTAGGAGGTGTTATTGATATTGTTATTATTGTTGATATTGTGTGTGTGTGTGTAATAGCGTCAGTTTCCCTTCTGGAGTTTGGTGGGTGGTGGATTGGATTGGGGAGGGAGGGAGGAAGGATGGGAGGGGGATGGGCGTCGAGGTTGGGGTGCAGAGGTTCTGTTGTGCATAGATGGTGGTGGGCGTGACTATGCTTGCTGCCCTGCTGTTCCCGCGACAGGTGAGGATGTGTGTGTGTGGGGGTGGTGGTGTGTATGAGGGGTGTTGGTGTGTGTGTGTATGTAAGGGGGTGTTGGTGTGTGTGTATGTAGGTGTGGTGTGTGTATGTGGGGGGTGTTGGTGTGTGTGTGTAAGGGGGTGTGGTGGTGTGTGTGTATATAAGGGGTGTTGGTGTTATGTAAGGGGAGGTGATAGTGTGTGGGTGGGGTTGTGTATGTAGGGTTGGTAGTGGTGTGGGAGGATTGTGTGGGTGGTGGGCGTGGGGTGTGTGTGGGGTGTGTGGGTAAGAGGTTTCTATACAGGTGATGTGTGGGTGAGGAGGATCAGTGCATGTGTGGGGCAGGTGTTGAGATGTGAAGCTAGGAGAGGGGTGGTGGTGGGTCAAAGTGCATGCACCACTGAGCCAGGACAGTGCCGCATCAACACCACCACCCTCCCTCTCTGCCCACTCTCCCTCCCTCACCACCCTCCCTCCCTCTATCTCTCCCTCCCCCTTCTCTCTCACCCTCCCCCCTCCTCTCTCTCACCACATGAAGGCCAGTTTTCTCCACAAGTATTCTCGTTATTTCCTCTGAACCAAAGTTGTGAAACGTTATCAATGTGGCTCTCGTTATTGTCTCATTGGCAGTCATAATGGTGTGTGTGTGTGTGTGTGTGTGTGTGTGTGTGTGTGTGTGTGTTTTTTGAGGGTGACTTTTGTTGTTTGATGAGTGTGTTTGTGTGTGTGTGGGGAGGCTGAGAGACGCTGGTGGAGGGAGGGGGTGGGAAACGGGGGAGGGGTGAAGGCAGTGGCGCACCCATCACAAGTATGACTCCTGGTGTACCTATGTGGTTCGTCTCCACCCATCACCATGAACTCACTCATCACCTCCACCACCCATTATTCCTTTCACTCATCACCTCCCCCCATCACGCAATTCTCACCCACACCATTACCCCTCACTCATCAGTCAATACCTCCCCAACACACCCCCACCAATCACCCCACCAATCACCCCACCATCACCCCCACTATCCTACCCTCCTCCACCCACCCTCAGGCTCTGAAGAAGGCGCCAGCAGGCTGATTGGGTACAGCTGCCACAGGTGAGTGAGGGAGTAAGGTGTGTATACCTAGAGCTCCGAGGGGAAGGGGAGGGAGGTGATAGTTGGAGGTGTAGGGGAGATAGTTGGAGGAGTAAGGGGAGATAGTTGGAGGTGGGGAGATAGTTGGAGGTGAGGGGAGATGTGGGGAGATAGTTGGAGGAGTAGGGAGATAGTTGGAGGGTAGGGGAGATAGTTGGAGGGTAAAGGGAGATAGTTGGAGGGTAGGGAGATAGTTGGAGGGGTAAGGGAGTATAGTTGGAGGGGTAGGGGGAGATAGTTGGAGGGGTAGGGGAGTATAGTTGGAGGGGTAAGGGGAGATAGTTGGAGGGGTAGGGGAGTATAATTGTGTTGACTGTGTTTAATTAAGGACAAGTTATTATTAAGCATCAATCTTTATATCTCTGGCGTGTGTTTAATTTGCTTATGTATACTTGTATGAATGTATATGTACTGTATACCTGTATGTATGTATATATATGTATGTATGTATGTATATTGTGTGTTTCTCTGGGTGAGGTTCCTGTCTTGACATTTTTTCCCTCGTGTGGTGAGGTTTAAAGGTGAGGGATATAATCTTTATGAATGGGGTGTAAATTGGCAAGAGTGTTGAAGCGCGGGAATTACTGTTTTAAGAAGGTGGGTGTGAGATGTGACGGGTGGGGGGGCTGGTTGTAGACTGGGAGAGAAGGGGGGGGGAGTCGGAGAGAGAGATGATTATATATAGAGAGACCTTCCCACTCATGAGTGGAGTCCCTCAGGGAAGCGTCCTCTCCCCCACCCTATATATTATCTACACAAGTGACACCCCGCCTCCCACTACAATAGGCAACGAAGATATTATGTATGCAGACGACCTCACTCAAATAACAACACTTCAAGAAAAATCGCGAGCGTTACAGGCCGAAAACACCAGGAGGGAATTAGAAAGGGTAAATAACTACGAAAAACAATGGAAAATCCAAACCAGTCTCCCGAAATTCACAGTGATACCCATATGCAGAAGGAAAACCCATCCATTAGTAACCAATAATGCCCAGATAGAATACAAAAGCAGAGGCACCCTCCTGGGCCTGCATATATCCTGCATATGTCCACAGCAGGAAGGAAAAAGCAAGAAGAGAGCTGAGAAAACTATACCGCTTTAAAGCGCTTCCTGAGAAAATAAAACTCCGCCTGATGACATCATTTATCACATCGATATTAACTTACCCAGCAATACCTCTTCATGCTATGAGCACCACTCAAATATTAAAATTACAGGTGGTCCAAAATGAAGCCCTAAGATTCGTCACAGGTGAAAGATACCCCTTCACCAGAACCACAGCCGAGATACATAGAGACCTGAGAATAAAACCCATCAACCAGCAGCTGCACACCCTGGCCAGCAGGGTCTGGCAAAAGATAGAACGATCAGAGCAAGAACTCTTTCAAAGACTCCCACCAGATAACGACAACAACCATACATAGAGAGAGAGAGAGAGAGAGAGAGAGAGAGAGAGAGAGAGAGAGAGAGAGAGAGAGAGAGAGGAGATGTTCAAAACACAGGTGATGACAACAAAGCACTCGACAGGTGTAGGAGAGGGAGCATATAGACAGGTGTGTGCGAAGGTGTCCACATAGGTGTTACCCCTCACCACCCCTACTAACCATCCCGCACCATTTCCTCACCAACCCATCACCCCTCACCAACCCCTCACCACCCCTCAGCACACACCTTCCACACCCCTCACCTCCCACCCCTCACAGCCCTCACACCCCTCACCTCCCAGCCCACTCACCAGCCTCACCCATCCCTCTCACCACCCCTCACCATCCCTCACCACCCCCTCACCATCCTTCACCACCCCTCCACCACCCCTCACCAACCCTCACCAACCCCTCCACCACCCCTCACCAACCCTCCCATCCCTCTCACCAACCCCTCACCACCCTCCACCACCCCCTCACCACCCCTCACCACCCCTCCACCACTCTTGTTTGGTGGTGTTGCCAGGGTGTTAGAGGTAGGGAAGTCTCTTATTGATAAAACACGTTCCTCCTCCTCCTCCCTGTCCGTGTTGATGTGGTCCAGCTGCCCGGGGGTCTTCTCCCTCCTGTGTTGTGTTGTTGTTGTTTTGTAACCGAGTCCCCCAAGTTATCGTCATCTAGTACCCTAACCTAACCGAGGTCTTCAAGTTATCGTGATCTAGTAACCTAACCTAACCTAATCGTTATCATAAAGTAAAACACCTATACCTTATTACACCTGATAATTAAACCTGACCTGACCTTACCTAATCTAACCTCCCCCTCGCGAGCACAGAACCCGACACCGCCCATGCCGCCCACACACACGCTTATACAAACCGGTCGAGTTTAGGCCGCCGGCGTAACAACCTGGGGGCGGCAGGTGGGTGTGTGGGGGGTGGTAGGTGAAGGTGGTGGGGAGGAGTGGATGTTGGGGAGTGTGAGAGAGTGGTAGGTCTATAATAGTCCTCCTCCCCTCCCCCAACCCCTCCCCACCCCCTCACCCCCTCACTACCTCACATTATCATCAGCTCTACTCTTAATCGTAATGAAACGACGGCTGGGGTGAGTAACGACCTAATTATCTCCCAAATTGTGTAGTTATGAACGTCATTAACTTCCGATGCGAGGTCCTTGTGTTACGGGTCACCCACATGGCGGAAGGATGCTTACGGGGTAGGATAGGAGAGTGAAGGACGTGAAGGATTTAATGGTGTCACCTCTCTTATAAAGGATCCTGGGGAATATTTGTTTATACTGATAAATTAGCACAGGTAGGGGCAGAGGGGAGCAAGTGAGGGGGGTCATAGGAGGGGGTCGTTCTGTTTAATTACCATTTATATTTGCTTTGTTATTATTACTATTATTTTTATGACTATTTTTATTACTTTTATTATTATTTATTTATTATTTTTATTATTGATTAAGATGGTATATTATGTTGCTCAAAGGGGGATTTTTATTTATTTTATTATGAATTAGATAAAGACAATAGTGATGGATGGTGGTAGGTGTTGATGGTGGGTGTGGTAGTGGTGGTGGTGGGTGTGAATAGTGGTGGTGGTGATGGTGGTAGGTGGTGATGGTGGGTGTGGTAGTGGTGGTGGTGATGGTGGTAGGTGGTGATGGTGGGTGTGGTAGTAGTGGTGGTGGTGGTGGTGGAGAGAGAGAGAGAGAGAGAGAGAGAGAGAGAGAATGGTGGAGTCAGTAGTGAATAGAGAGTGAGTGACGGAACTAGCTACAGGGACAGGCACCACCACCTCTCTCTCTCTCTCTCTCTCTCTCACGTCAGTTACCGTCTTGTTTATCACCCTGATTTATAGTGTGGTGGTACTGTCAGCTGCATTTAGTGGTGATGCAGGAGTACCTTGGTGTGGTGCCCGGGTGTGTGGATGAATGGTGAGCAGTGAGGGAGGGATGGTGAGGGGTGAGGGATGTGTTGGTGAGGTGTGAGGGAAGCTGGTAGTTGGTACCCCTCTGGCTAGAGAAGCTCATCCCAAGGTCACTGTCAAGGAGGGGGGGAGGAGGGTGGTGGGGGTGTGAGATGGGGTGGTAGGAGGGAGGGGTGGTGGTGGCTGTTGTGGTGATGCTGTTGACTGTCTGGTGATGCTGACTGGTGTGGTAAAGTGACTGTAACTTAACTGTGTGTGTGTAGGAGTGGATGCAGGATTAATTGGATGACTGGTATGTGTGTGGTAGTAACTGGATGACTGGTATGTGTGTGGTAGTAACTGGATGACTGGTATGTGTGGTAGTAACTGGATGACTGGGGCCGCCCTAAACTCCACTGTAATTGCTTGCTTGGAATCTCAAGGGACAAAACACTTCATTTACATGTTGGATTACCTCTCTCTCTCTCTCTCTCTCTCTCTCTCTCTCTCTCTCCCTCTCTCTCTCTCTCTCTCTCTCTCTCTCTCTCTCAGTGAGCGATGGAGAGGAGGGGTCAACCTGAGGGTAATTAAACCTCGTATACCTGTTAAGATTACCTGTGCTGAATACCTGGTCAGTGATCCATGTGAGGAGATGGTTAATTGGTTCATCATAAGGTGAAAAAAAACTGGGTGGTGTGGGGGGGTTAAGGTAGATTCAGTTTTGTTTTTTGTTCGTAGTTTTTGTAGTTAGTTTAAATTGAAGTGTTAGTTTAAATTGAAGTGTTAGTTTAAATTGAAGTGTTAGTTTATAGGCAAGAGATTACTATTATGGAAAGGTTTATTTATTTATATATATATGTTTATTTATTATATTTATTTTATTCATGAAGTTAATTTGTCCCTTGAGATTAGGTTAGGTTAGGTTAGGTGGTGGGAGGTATGGAGGGAAGATTCATACTCAGCAGGTGGTGGAGGGAAGTAGGCTGGGGCTGAGGGTAGTATGTGAGAGAGGAGGGAGGAGGGAGAGTTGGAGAGAGAGGGAGGGAGGATGTGAGGAAGGGAGAGGAGGGACAAGTGGAGTCCATTGTGTACTTTAGATGGTGAATGAAGGAGACAGCGATTCTTCTCCTTCCTTCTTTCTTCTTTATTATTCTTTCTTCTTCTTCTTTCTTCTTCATTCTTCTTTATTATTCTTTCTTCTTCTTTCTTCTTTCTTATTCTTTATTTTATTATCTCTTCTTCTCGTCATGGAATCTGAGGAGGAGGTACACACAACCCTTTCCTCACCACCACCACCTCCTCTTCCTATTGTTTGTCTTCCTACTCTTCCTCCTCCTCCTCCTCCTTCTACTCGTCCTCCTGAAGCACCCCTACTTGTCAGAACATTGGAGGGAGGAGGGAGGTGTACACGCGACCATCTTTCACCACCTCCCCCTCCAACACTTCACTCATACTTCCATCCAGAAAAATGTCTTGTGAAAAAATGGCAGGAGGAAGAAGAGGAGGAAGAGAAGGAGGAGGCAGAGAAACAGGGGAAAGAGGAGGGAAAGAAGGAGAAGTGAGACAATAAGAGGAAAGGAAAAAAGATTAAGGAAAACATGAAGAAGAAGAAAGAAGAAAAGGAGAGACTTTCTTCCTTGAGTGAAAATATGAACCAATCACATCAAGGTTGCACAAGATGTTTACCCAATCACAACCATCACAGAAGAATATTTCCAACCAATGTAAATCACAGAAGACACAGTGAGAGTACTTTTAGGGAGGACACGAGAGGTTAGGTTAATGGTCTGATAATTTGGTTAGGTTAGGTTAATGGTCTGATAATTTGGTTGAGTTAATGGTCTGATAATAATATGGTTAGGTTAATGGTCTGATAATTTGGTTAGGTTAATGGTCTGAATAATAATATGGTTAGGTTAGGTTAATGGTCTGATAATTTGGTTAGATTAATGGTCTGAAATTGGGTTAGGTTAGGTTAATGGTCTGATAATTTGGTTAGATTAGTGGTTTGATAATTTGGTTAGGTTAAGTTAATGGTCTGATAATTTGGTTAGGTTAAGTTAATGGTCTGATAATTTGGTTAGGTTAGGTATATTAGAAAAATTTGGATCACCTGAAGATTAGACTCCTGAGTTTGTTTCACACCTGATAGTTATACAATGACAAGTTGGTGGCAGAGCAGCTTGTTGTGTGTGTGTGTGTGTGTGTGTGTGTGTGTGTGTGTGTGTGACTCAGGTAATTGATTGTGTTCCAGCCGTAATGGGTTGTCAAATTTATGGCTCCTAGATCATCAGGATACAAGGGTGTAGTTGAGAGTCCTTGTGGGTACGTTGTGTGTGTGTGTGTGTGTGTTTGTTGTGTGTGTGTGTGTGTGTGTGTGTTGTGTATTTTATTTACCTATCTCAGTAAACCATACCCCAACAACAACCCAACCAACCAGCAACAACAACAACAATGACAACCCAACCCAACAACCAACCTAACAACCAACCAACCCAACAACCCAACAACCTAACCCAACTCAACGACAGAATATTCAGGTTGTTGGCCCAGAGACACACACACACCTCAGGTTACTAGTGAACGCCAGGCTGTACGTGTGAGTGACGTTAAGTGATAGTAAATAAAACATATATAACTTATTTAACCCCGAGTGACTGAGATTATAAAGATTTTTTTATATTATTATTTTTATTTTTTGTTTTTGTTTTACTTAGTCTAAACAAAATGTGGAGTTGTTATTCATAGATCATCTTGTGTTGTTGTGACTTGAGGACAGATGATGCCTTGTATATATAAATGTGGCGTGTGTGTGTGTGTGTGTGTGTGTGTGTGTGTGTGTGTGTGTGTGTGTGTGTGTGTGTGTGGAGAGAGCAGGACGAGGCGTGGCGGGGCGGTGGTTTAGAGCAATAAGGTAATATTGAAGTTAGTTGTGGTTATAAAGGTGCCATTGTGTCTTGTGGTAAGCCGTGCAGAGTGCCACTTACCCGCTTATCAGGGCGCCTCCACCACCTCCCTCACCTAGGTTGGTTGTTTTCTCCCCGGATCTTGGGTGTGTGTGTGTGTGTGTGTGTGTGTGTGTGTGTGTGTGTGTGTGTGTGTGTGTGTGTGTGTGTGTGAGTCTTGGATTATCAGATTTGGGCTCCACTTCCTCCTCTTCTCCTTCCGCCTACTCCTTCCTTCCTTCCTTCCTTTACTCCTCCTTGTCCTCCCATTCTCCCTCCTCCTCTCCTACCTCCTTCCTACTCCCTCCTTCCTTCCTTCCTTCCTTCCTTCCTTCCTTCCTTCCTTCTCCTCCTCCCTGACACTATGAAGGAGAGAAGCCGAAGGTTATTGACCAGGATGCTTTACACACACACACACTTGCTGCCAGGGAGTAAGGAGGGGTAGGAGAGGGAGGTGGGGTAGGGGAGGAGGAGTGGGAGTGGGGGCATTGACCGCGGGTATCAGAGTGGTGCCACGAGAAGAGAGGTGGTGCCCAGGCTGAACTTTCACACGTTCATTCCCATCTTGACCCCACAGGTAGATAGATAGATAGATGGGGTTGGGTGTGAAGTGGGGTGGGGTTAAGAGTGAGGTGGGGTTGAGGTGAGGTAGGCTTTGGGGTGAGGTTGAGCCGGGACTGTGGGGGTTTGGAGTGAGGTGAGGGGTTGGGGATGAGGTGGGGGTGGGGGTGGGAGAGGTGTATGAACTGCATCACGACCTAATAGCCTCTGATACAGTTTACTGAACGTGTGGTGGTGGTGGTGATGGTGGAAGGCTCAACCGTGACCAGACAGGAGGTCATCTGTCCATTGTCAGAGTCACCCTTTTCTCCCCTCTCATTCCTCACCCCCTCTCTCCCCACATTTCTCACCCTTCCCGCCCCTCTCCCTCCCCTACCCCTCCCTCTCCCTTCTCCTCCCACCCCCTTTCCCTTCCCTCTCCTTCCCCTTTCTCTCCTCTCCCCCTTCTCTCCATTTCTTCTCCCCTTTATCTCCCCTCCTCTCCCCTCCTTCCTCACCCCGTCTCTCCCCTCTCTTGCAAGATTTGTGTCGGTGTTGTCTCCAGCCTGGTGATCACGTTCACACACACACACACACACACACACACACACACACACACACACACACCAAACGTTTTTATATATAACTTCGTGTCGCCAGATTTCACAGAGACGTTCCCCAATCTATAGTTTTTAAAGGCACTATTAGTTTTACTCTCTAACGTAACATAACGCAACATAACGTAACATAAAAAAAATTAAAATCGTGATGGTAACTAAATTGACTCCTGACAGAAATCTATGTCTCAGTAATGGGAAACACATCTATAGGAGTAGAGTGTTATTGTTTTAAGTCCGTATCTGCCGCTCTAATATGTCGTAGAGAGAGATTAATGTTTATCTACAGAAGCCATTGAGGTGTAGATGAGTTCAGTAGGTTATGGAAGATTTCTAAGCATTATGTTGGTTCAGTGAAGTAATTTGGGCATTTACAGGAAGTATTTTGAGTTGGTTAGTAAATTATCTTATTTTGTCTTCTCTCTTCTCTTCTCTTCTCTACGGACAATACTAATTTTGGACTTACTTACCTGGCCAACATCTTCAGGTAAAAATTTATTGGAAGTTTCTAAATTAGCGGAGGTCCTCGTTAATTATTATATATATATGTTATAATTTAGTTTGTTGGTTTGTTCATGATGGGTTATATGATTAGTTGTGGTTTGTGTTGTGTTGGTGAGAGAGACTCGGCGACTTGATGAACTTTTGAAGACCCCAGATCGCCTTGTTTTTATACTGAGGCTGTGAGCGCATTACCCCCCTCCCCCCTATACTAGCAGCGTTGTCCCTCTTGTTTCTTCTTTTTCACACACACACACACACACACCTTATTCCACTCTGTTACGTCACCTATTGTCCTCCCGCCGCCCCCTCTTCTTCCCGCTGCTCTGAACGTATCTCCCCAGCTGTGGTGCTGGCAGGAGGATCAGTCGAGGTGGAGGAGGAGTTACGTAATTCAGTTCCTGGAGGGACGGATGTAATGGATATTGATGACTTGGGGGCGTGAGAAGGTAGACGGCCTGGCAGATGGTCGGGTCTTGTCTGAATTTAAGTATCTTGTTTACAGGTCTAACCCTGTGTGTGTGTGTGTGTGTGTGTGTGTGTGTGTGTGTGTGTGTGTGTGTGTGTGTGTGTGTGTGTGTGTGTGTGTGTGTGTGTGTGTGTGTGTGTGTGTGTGTGTGTGTGTGTGTGTGTGTGTGTGTGTGTGTGTGTGTGTGTGTGTGTGTTTTAGTTATGTCATGTCACGTCGAAAACTCAGGTGAAAAACTAAGGAATATTCTTCAGGTGTTTCATTATTATTATTATTATTATTATTATTATTATTATTATTATTACATTATTATTTATTATTGTACTTTAGTGTACTATGTAAGTAATAAATAAACATTATATACTTGTATTTTGACTTACTTTTGTAATGTTTGGACAGGATTGGTTCATAGGTAAATTAATTAATGTTTTTATTACAGGTAAGCCGCTGAGGACAGGTGGGCGGCGGTGATCAACCTGTTATCGTTGAACAAGTGTTTTCTTACGTATCTAACAAGGTTGTTTAGCTGTTGACACTAATCTATCCCCAGTGGTGTTTTAAAGAGAGAGAGAGAGAGAGAGAGAGAGAGAGAGAGAGAGAGTACAATCAGGATGTTTCAATGGTCGATGTGATAATTTTTTCTGATAACTTATGAGTTGAATTTGATGTTTCACTATTTATTTATTTATTTATTGTCATCTTCTTGTTAGTGGAGGTTGTGTGGCGTCGTAAGTTTTGTTTTGTTTTCTCAGGCGTAGTTGAAACCGTGATTTGTGTGTGTGTGTGTGTGTGTGTGTGTGTGTGTGTGTGTGTGTGTGTGTGTGTGTGTGTGTGTGTGTGTGTGTTCTGTGTCTGTATTTACCCCACTCAGACACATCTTCCAATATAATGAATACTATACACTGAAGGAATCATTATACACAGTGTTTACTTTGATCAATCTCGCCTGTCTCGGATACTAACGAGGACACTTAATACAGGTTCGTGCTTCAGGCAAACTCACAGGAGGAACTAATGAACGATACTGTAGAGAGAGAGAGAGAGAGAGAGAGGCCGAAGGATAGAAAGACAGAGACAGGTAGGAACAGAGAGAAAGGTAGGCCTATAGAAGGATGGAAGGGAGAGACAGACAGGTAGGCATGGAAGGATAAAGGAGACAGACAGGTAGGCCTATAGAAGGATGGAGAAAGAAATAGAGAGGAGGAGACATAGGTAGGTCTATAGAAGGATGGAGAAAGAGATAGGAGTGGGGAGACACAGGTAGGCCTATAGAAGGATGGAGAAAGAGAGAGAGGGGAGAGAGAGACAGGCCTATAGAAGGATAGAGAGAGAGAGACAGACAGGTAGGCCTATAGAAGGATGGAGAAAGAGAGAGAGGGAGAGACAGACAGGTAGGCCTATAGAAGGATAAAAGAAAGAGAGAGACACAGGTAGGCCTATAGAAGGATTAAGAAAGAGACAGACAGGTAGGCCTATAGAAGGAAGGAGAAAGAGGGAGAGACAGACAGGTTGGCCTATAGAAGGATAAAGAGAGAGAGAGACATACAGGTAGGCTTATGGAAGGATAAAGAGAGAGACAGACAGGTAGGCCTATAGAAGGATAAAGAGAGACAGACAGGTGGCCTATAGAAGGATAAAAGAGAGAGAGAGAGAGAGAGAGAGAGAGACAGGTAGGCTTATGGAAGGATAAAAGAGAGAGAGAAAGAGAGGTAGGCTTATGGAGGGAAAGAAAGAGAGAGAGGGGAGGGAGAGGCAGGTAGGAGGAAACAGACATAAGGCCTAAGTCGTGTATTGACGTGTGAGAGCCTAGACTGCCCCACTGCCTCTCAGAGGGGGGGGAGACGGTCACTTTTAGAGTCATAATTTTCCAGGTGTACAGAAGTAGCGTGATCCTGGTTTATATATTAGGTACACACACACACACACACACACACACACACACACACACACACACACACACACACACACACACACACACACACACACACACACTCACACACACACACACACCACACACACACACACACACACACACACACACACACACTCACACACACACACACACACACACACACACACACACACACACACACACACACACACACACACACTGACTCTAAACATACATTATTATTATCACTATTGAATTTAAACAGATTATTTAGCCAGAATAATACAGATATTAAGTGAACACCATTAATATTGACATACCAAGGCGTTGAATCTCTCTCTTAACTGGTATATGGAAAACACAAGTTAATGAGAATTGATCTTCGAGTGCTTGTGAGGGGGTTGAGGGATTAGGGGGGGTTGAGGGATTAGGTGGGGGGGTGGAAGATGGACCAACCACCCAGAATGGAATTTTAGGTCGAGTGTAATCTGGCGGTAAAAAAAATAGAAATAAAAAGGAAGAACAATTTTATATTATCTCTGTAAATTAACACACACACACGTATTCCTCTCTCCACACACCACACACACCTTTCCTTCCCACCACCCACGTTCTCTCCCCACCTTCCATCCCCGCCCCTTCTGTAATCCCCAAAGAGCACTTACCGTGGATGGTGGTGCTAGGAGGGGTGGAGGGGGGAGGAGGTAGACGACGATCATTTATCATCCCGCGAGAGGCTCCGTGATGAATGATGTCATGCGTAAATCGGATTGAATTTCTGCTTGGTTGCGAAGACGGTGATTCTGGGCCAGGCAACAGGGCGGTGATTCTGGACCAGGCAACAGGGCGGTGATTCTGGGCCAGGCAACAGGGCGGTGATTCTGGGCCAGGCAACAGGACGGTGATTTTGGGCCAGCTAATAGGACGGTTATTCTTGCTAGTTTGGGGCCACTGGTTTCATGGTCCGATCCCCCAGTGGCCCACTTAATATCCTCCACGAACCAACAAGCCTCCTGGAATCCCATTCATTTGAGGATTGATTCTGCTTCATATTGGGAGGGAGATGACCTTTGACCCCTACTGCACTGTCATTGCATCAATTCAGAACAAGTATTCGACGAGACCAAAATAATAATCCCATTGGGGGTAGAGTTTTAATTGGTCTGTACACCACCCAGAACTCTTTAATTATTTATATCTAATTATATATCTCTAATTATTTATATTGTAAGTGAAGCTTCTGTTAATATTTCAGAGGCGTGGTTTACTTCTCGTGTCGTGGTTAATAGTGTTGTGTGTGGTTTAAGCCTTGGTGGGTCACTTAGGATTACTGTGTAACTCCAGAGGCCCTGCAGAGTGAAGGGTCAGGTTGTTTGTCTTGTGTGGTGTTGGTGGTCTTCACTACGGTTAGGTTACGTTAGGTTGGGTTAGGTTAGGTTGGGTTAGGTTGGGTTAGGTTACGTTAGGTTGGGTTAGGTTAGGTTGGGTTAGGTTACGTTAGGTTGGGTTAGGTTAGGTTAGGTTAGGTTTGGTTAGGTTTGGTTTGGTTGGGTTGGGTTGGGTTGGGTTAGGTTGGGTTTCGCTAGCTTAGGTTAAGTTAAGTTAATTGAGTTTTGGTTAGGTTAGTTTTTTTTCTCTGGTATATGAACTCACCTCACATATGACAAGACACTCGATAGTTGAGTCTTGTTCACTGCAGCTGCAGTGAACACGTCATACATGTGTGTATATCACTCATGTATATTCACCCCGTGTAGACGTTCTGTAATTGTCGTGTACACAGTCACGACTGATGAAGCAGGATCACACAGCGAGGCAGGTGGTGATTGAGGGCCAGGCAGGTGGTAGTGTGGTGTGATGGTCGGTGTGTTGTAGTGCGGGTAGTAGTAAGGTGTTGTGGTGCAAGTGGTGATTGACAGGCCACACAGGAGGGGGAGTGGCGTGGTGTTGTGTGATTCAGGGTCACACAGAGAGGGGGGGGGTGTTAGTGTTTCGGTGCAGGTGGTGATTGAGGACCACACAGGTAGTGATGTGGTGCAGGTGATGATTGAGGGCCACACAGGGACGGTGCAGGTGGTGGTGGCGTGTGTTAGCCTCTTGTTACTGCTCTCCGTCCTCCTCAAGTGATGCACGAGGCCAGGGCCAAACATTTTACCTCAGTTGTCTCTTGTATTCCAGATTCTTGGCTGTAATTAAAGAGGAATGAGTGTTTTGTGAAGGTGAAATTCCTGTCAACTACTGTACGTCTTTCCTTTTCGATTATGCAGAGTAGTGTTCATTTTAACGATATTCGCTACACGTTCATTCGCTTAACGATACACAAGTTTAAAGTACATTGGTTTAACATATATATTAGCTTTAACGAATATTCGCTTAACGTACATGGTTTTATGAATGCATTGTGTACATTAAGGGGACACCGACTTGTATTTTACTGCACATTCGAATGACCTCAAATATTATTTTTTTTCATCTTTTTTCTGAGGTTACATACATAGCCTCAGGTCCAATTTAGGGATGAAGGAATGAGGCTGATGATAATTGTAGCTCGTGTAGGTGGGTGTTTGATGTGTTGTAGCCCCAAGTAGGTGTATGATGATGGCGGGTAGTGTAGGCGTCGTTATGGTTCTGGTGGGTGTTGTAGCCCTGTACCTATAGTTTGACGATGTGTGTTGTAGCCCCTGGGTGAAGGAGGCGTGGGGTGTGTAGGAACAGGTCTGGGCTGGGTACGTCTCTTGTCCTCATCACGACTGTCTAGCCCATTTGGTGTTCTGTGTGTGTGTGTGTGTGTGTGTGTGTGTTGTTAGTTGCATGAGTGACGGATTCTCTGTTTACCCACCGCCATCTCTACGTGCGCAAATTGTCTTTCAAAAGCCAAATGTTGTTCCACAGGGCCTTTGGCTGAGAAGTGAATCATTGTGTAGATGTCTGTCTGCCACAACCAATCAAGCCATTATAGTCTCAACCCCATTTTGAGTAGCGACGATGACTGCCATACATACATACATACATACATACATACATACTCGGGTTTCAGATTCCTCCCGTTGTATTATGCCAGACAATGGAGCGATTTAGTGCCCTTTAACCTTGAATGAGCTGAGAGTCTTACAGAGGCAGATTTTGGCGGTGAAGGCGTTACCATGGTGATTGTAGGAGCCTTACTTGTGGGTGGAAGGGGGTGGGTGGTGGGTGGAAGGGGGTGGGTGGTGGTGGGCTGGCGGGTAGGAGATGAAGCGTGTCAGTGGTCCGACATCTTGAGTGATACCTTTTAGTTCCTTGACGTCAGTGTGTGTGTGTAAAGTCCTGCTTGGCTGATTAATCTTGCCCTCGAGCCTCTCCCTCCTTGTCTCCCTTATCCATTCCTCTCTCCTCCTTCCTTCTTCCTCATTACCATTCCTCCACGTCCTTAACCCTCCTCCCTCTCCCTCTCCCATTCTCTTTCACCCAATCAAATCTCTCCTTACACTCCTCCCCAAGTCCCGCCCACCTCCCCACTTCTTCCTTGCGTTCCCTCACATCTTAAATCTTCTCTTACTCTGAGGAGGAGGTGAAGGTTGAAGAATGAGTGGTGGTGGGGGGGGTGGTGGAGGTGAGGGGGTTGGTGGAGATGAGGAGGGGTTTGGTGGAGATAGGAGGAGGGTGGTGGAGAAAAGGGGTGGGTGGAGGGTCGAGTTCTTCAAGTACATATACAGTATATCCGTGATGATGGTCCTCGTGTGTGTGTGTGTGTGTGTGTGTGTGTGTGTGTGTGTTCCCCCTGAAACACTCCTTGGCGGGAAAATGGTGTCGATGGGTACGTTTCGTTGTACTGTATGTATGTATTTATGTATGTATATGTGTATGTATATAGCTATGTCTGTATGTATATGTGTATGAATGTTGCTATGTATGTATGTATGTATGTATGTATGTATGTGGCTGTGTGTATATATGTATGCATGTGTGTATGTATGCATGCGTGTATATGTGTGTGTATGTGCGTATGTATACAAGAAGAAAATACACATAGGATAATTTCAGGACTATTCATAGGCATAAATAAGAGAAATGTATATAGATAAATTATTATACATAGACATACAAGTATATACATATATATCTTGCAGCATAAAGTACATATATATATAGATGTGATAAATGATAATACTTTAGGGAATATGAGTCAGTCAGATTTATTTATTTATTTTTTTATTTTTTATTTTTTTTATTTTCAGATTTATATATTTTTATTTTTATTTGTTTTTATTATTATTATTATTATTATTATTATTATTATTATTATTATTATTATTATTATTATAACTTTTACATTAAATCGTTGCCTCGTCTTCATGTTGTCAGAGTTATATTACGATAAATTTATATATACTTTATTTTTATTAGATATTTTTTTTGTCTTGTGTGTTTATTTTTACTTGACAGTTCAGTGTTGTTGTTTTTTTATTGTTTTTTATGATATGCAAATGAGTATGAAGAAATGTTTTTTTTATGTTATTTTCATTAGTTTGTATCTAGGGAAGGAAATTTGGAGGAGGAGAAGGAGGAGAAGAAGAAAGAGGAGGGGAAGAAGGAGGAGGAGGAGAAAGAGGAGGAGGAGGAGGGGGTCTTGGATGGTTTCTTGTCTAGCTTCACCAAATAATTACTACGTCTTTGGTGTGTATGCGTGCGTGTGCGGTGCGCGGGTGGTGTGCGTGTGTGTGTGTGTGTGTGTGTGTGTGTGTGGAGGGAGGGATGGTGAGGTCTGTGCGTGCATTTCATGTTAGCAACACTTAAATGACTGTTTATAAAGTCCCTTGATGAAGTTACTTATGCAAAACTTCACTGTAATCCAATATTTTCTAAACATAACTGTATTCTTCACCATGATTACTGTAACATAAACCTTTAGCTGCAAATATGACAAAGAATTCAGTATTTTGTAATTAGTAATAGAATACAGAGTGAAATTGTGTACTTGTAGCTTCCTCAAATATAAAGGGACTTTGTAAACACGCCAGGTATTCTAGGCTCGTCTTGCTGTGGCAGTGATTCATGAATAATGGTACTAGTCGACAACACATTCTCTGCTGTCAGGGTAGCCAGCCAGCCAGCCAGCCAGCCAGCCAGGTAGGTAAGGTGTTTAAAAGGGTGTCGTGTGTAGCGCTGGGGTCCTGTGTGTTGGTGGATAGTGTGTAGTGGTTATGCTTAGGGTGTAGTGGTCGTGTGTGATATTGGGTGTACTAGTAGTGTAGAGCGGAGGGAAGGAGAGAGAGGAGGGGTAGCCAGTTGTGTGCATGCGGGGGAGGGGGGTCAGTAACCGTTGTGGTGGTGGTGACGGTGATGTTGCAGAGTTGTCCCTGGTGAACCGGCCAGCCAGCCAGCAGCGTTCACACCGCCCACGCAACTCTACCCATCCCTCTCCTCACCTCCTCTACCTACCCTACCCTCCCTACTTTCCCTCAACTCCCTACTTTCTCTCACCTCCCTACCCTTCTTCACCTCCTTACCTACCTCCTTTACCTTTCAGCACAGGTAAGACGGACGGAACCTGTTGCTTGAATGTAATGAACCAGGTATTCAAGGGTGCAAGCAGGCACTGAGGTCGCGTGTGTGTGTGTGTGTGTGTGTGTGTGTGTGTGTGTGTGTGTGTGTGTGTGTGTGTGTGTGTGTGTGTGTGTGTGTGTGAGGGGAAGAGGATGAAGGAGGTCGTGGTGGAGGAGGAGGAGGAGGTATAAGGGAGACGCTCACCTGCCATATGGACTCTGGTGTCTGGGGGAGGAGGAGGGGGGAGGCGGTAGGGAATGGTGTCAGTCGATGGGGGGAGAGATGGGGTGGGGAATAGGGAGAGAAGGAGGAGAAGGAGAAGAGGTTGTGGGGGGAGGGTGTGGAAGGGAGGTGGGGGGAGGATGTGGTAGTCCAGTCTGGTGTTCTGCTTCAGTGAGTGTGGTTGCTTGAGGCCACACCCGCCGCAGCTTGCTACACCCCCTCAACAAACCTCACATCATTTATTACTAAACACAAAAACTTTCTCGTAAAAAAACACCAACCAAGTGTATCGTCACCGCTACACCTACACCCCCCTCTCTCCCCCAGCCCTCCTCTCCCACACCCAGTCATAGTCATAGTGAAGATTCTTATAATATTTCTCTATATATGTTAAGTGAACCGTATAGGATCTCTCTCCGTGGTGATCTGAAGCTACTTGGGCTGAGGGTTGATGCTCCACACTTGGACGCCGTGTTAGTGCCCGCAACACTCGCACACTCCTCACTTGTTCTCACAGCTTGACACACATAAATGGTGTTTTTTTTTTAAGTCTCTCGCTCTCTCTATTTTCTCTCTTTTTCTCTATTTTCTGTATTTTCTCACTCTCACTCTTTTTTCTCTTTTCCCTTCCCTTTCCTTCTCTTTCTTTCCTTCCTTCCTTCCTTCCTTCCTTCCTTCTTCCTTCCTTCCTTCTTCCTTCCTTCCTTCCTTCCTTCCTTCCTTCCTTCCTTCCTTCCTTCCTTCCTTCCTTCCTTCCTTCCTTCCTTCCTTCCTTCCTTCCTTCCTTCCTTCCCTCCACTCCTCTTTACACCACACAAGTAGATCATCACCGTGTTGTATGACGTGCCCGAGCTGTATAATAAACACGTGTCACCTTTCAGCAAGACCAGATTGGCAGGTAATGATGAAGGGAGTGTTGTAAGACCTCGTATAACACACACACACACCACTACACTGTTGATGTGTCTCGTGTGTTGGTTACTGAATACACTGTCAGCATCTTCCTTTGCCTGTTGTGTCGTCTGGCTGTAGGGTAGGGTTAGGTTAAGGTTAGGTTAAGGTTAAGGTTGTGGTTAGGTTAGGTTAAGCATGTAGTAGTCTGGCAAGGTGAGGGAGAAGTAATAGTAGTAGTATCAAGATTAGATGGTCTGGAAAAAAGTAGTCGTTTGAGAGTAGTTAGAAAAGTTGATAAGGAAAGAATAGGGAAGATAGAAAAAGAAGTAGGGAAGAAAGAGGAGGGAAAGAAAGTGAAGAAGAAGAAGAGGAGGAGGGGAAGATAGAAGATGAAGAGGGGAAGAAAGAAGAGGAGTAGGGAAAGAAAGTGAAGAAGAGGAGAAGGGGAAGATAGAAGAGGAGGAGGGGAAGAAAGAAGAGGAGGAGCAGGGAAAGAAAGTGAAGAAGAGGAGGAGGAGGGTAAGATAGAAGAGGAAGAGGGGAAGAAAGAAGAGGAGGAGCAGGGAAAGAAAGTGAAGAAGAGGAGGAGGAGGGGAAGATAGAAGAGGAAGAGGGGAAGAAAGAAGAGGAGAAGCAGGGAAAGAAAGTAAAGAAGAGGAGTAGGAGGGGAAGATAGAAGAGGAAAAGGGGAAGAAAGAAGAAGAAGAGCAGGGAAAGAAAAACAGTGTAGTTGATCCTGTGTTGATTTTGGGGTGATCGTCTCCACACTCCCTCTGTTTGGCGGTGCTTGACCAGGATGTCTTCCTCGTGTGTGTGTGTGTGTGAGAACTTGCAGAGCGTCGCCCTCTATAGTCACTCCATCCTGGTTCAACTTGGACCTTCTGAGGGGAGTCCTTTGAATTTATCTTTGTGTGTGTGTGTGTGTGTATGTGTGTATGTGTATGTATATGTATGTATGTATGTATGTGTGGTTTATGACGCGTTCACCTCATAGGAATAATTATACCTGTACGTACCTGTAATTTAGATACACGTGTGTTCATAATTATGTAACACCTGAAGATTAGGACCCCCAAGTAAGTGAGGTTCCCCATGTGGTGTAAGTAAGGTGGTGGAGGAGGAACAACTGGTGTGTGGCGTGGCGACGGTGTGGTGTAACTTATACTCTGCTTGTGTCAGGGATCTATAGCCGGGTAGGTATCAGGGATCTGGTCTGGCTGGCGAGGGGGTAAGGTTGAGTGGGGTGGGGTGGTCTGCGGGGTGAGAGGAGGGTGTGGGATGTGGGTGGGGGTGGGGTGGGTGGGAAGGGAGGGACACTAACAAGACGACCTTTTTGCGAATTTTTCATTAATTATAAACCTGACTAACTGGTACACCTGTGATTTTTAATTTGTCTTCATTAAACACGAGAGCTCACCTGCCTTGTCTTGGCTCGAGCTGTATTTCTTATTTAAACGTCTACTGAATCCAAGACTATAAAAGGGTTATATATTTAATTATATATTATACCTACCTTACTTGTGTCTCTTTTATATATTACCTGTACTTTAAGCATTTAATAGCACCATCAATATACTGTAGTGTTATAACCTGTAGCTGTAGGAAGAAAAGGTAGCGCGCGTGGGAACATAGACTAATGACTCACACACACACACACACACACACACACACACACACACACACACACACACACACACACACACCAACTATTGTGAAAGTCATCATTTATTCCTATATAACTTTATTTTTTATTTTATTTTTTGAACAATTTACTCTGAAGGTTTATGAGGCTCCTCCCTCCCTCCCCCTCCTTACCTTTTGTTGTGTTGTTTTATGTTTGAGTTTATTTTTGTTAGTTTTTTGTTATTGTGGTTTTGTATATAAACCTTTTATTGTTGTTATTATTTTTGTTGTTGCAATTATTGTAATCATCATTGTTTTTCGGTTTCATTTTCGTTGTATCTATTATTCTTATTATTATTGTTGTTTATGTTATTATTATTGTTTTTGTTGTTGTTGATATTATTGTTCTTATTATTTCGGTTATTGATTTTATTATTGGTGTTATTATTATTATAAATTCGTTCGTCAAATCTACGTAATTCAGCTTAACTAGTTCAAACATCACTACTTATTATTAACTTACATCTAACATCTGGGTATTTGTTCCCGTATGTCTGTGTCGAAGGAATGACGTTACTTTCCTATGTTAACTATTGCCAGATGTAAACAAAGAATCAGCCGTTTATGACACTACCGGCTGCTCGTAGGGATGGTGTCATGGCTAAATATAGTGTGTACATCTGTTTATACACAGGTGTTCTCCCCACCCCCATCTGACCCACTTTGCGTTCATCACACCTCACCCCCCCTTCCTTCTCTCCACCTCTCCCTTACCCCTCCTCCCCTCATTATGTGGTACACCTGTAGGCTAACATATGTTTGTCATCACATTTTTCTAGTTCTTTCCTCTTCCCCATTATAGTTCCTCTCTCCCTCTACGTCGTCCCTCTTCACTCTTTTCCCCTCTTCCTCTTCCCTCTTTTCCCTCTTCCTCCTCCCTCTCCCCTCTCATCTCTCCCGTCTGAATGGATATGCGTGGATTAGATGACAGGCTTGTATGCATACGTGTCTTCATAGCCCTCAAGTGTGTGTGTCAGTCAGGATATCTAAACTAGTCATGAATCTCTGGTCCTCTTGGTACGTAGAATGGCGTTGAAGAGGTGGTATGTCCTCTTGTCTTCGACCTCACCCCCAGAGGGATAGTTTGTTTACATAGTGAGCACGTGAGAGGGATCAGGAGGGCGGGGTAGACCTTGTGAGGATCTTGTAGCGGTCTATGAGGGGTCTTGTCTGCCCTTCTGGGAAATAATTTTATCTCTCTTACATCTTGGTTTTATTTTTTTAAGTTATTTTAGATTAGTTTTTTATTTGTTATTTTTAGAGTTTAAAGTTGGTGAAGGTTGTAATTGTGGAGGTGGTGTAAGCGTGTGTGTGTGGGGGTGTTGAAAATATTAGGTGAGTTACCGCGGAAATTTGAGGTAGGAAGATCCGTTTTCTCTGGTTCAGTATTGGCGTTCGTGTCCGTTTTCTCTCTCTCTCTCTCTCTCTCTCTCTCTCTCTCTCTCTCTCTCTCCAAGGGATCACTATTCTAAATTCTTCAAACGTTGATAGCACAATTTTTATATACCCCAGCTCTTCTTTATATTCAAATGTATAGAACCATGAATTTGGCTTATAGAAATCGATATAAATAATAACAACTGTTCCATCGTCCAAAAATAGTCTTACACTTCCAACATAAACAAGAAAGTCCCTCTCTTGCAGTTGTGAAGTGTTTAATATACACTTGACGGGGGGGGGGAAGGTGGCGATTGAAGTGGAAGCCTTATACGGTAACCACTATATGAGAGGTTATAACGTCGAACCTATATTAAGACCAGTTGGTTATATGATACGCTTACGAGGCATAATATACTCAATAACTCCAATGGGATGTTGATATAGTTTACCCTACCTCGGCGATTACGTACGTTTTCTCTTATGCATTTTCTGTTTCGTTTTCTTTCTCTCAGGGGTGGATTTTCAGTGTTGTTTTATGGGTAACTATACGTATTTCCTAACCAGATATGTTAATTGTATTTAGGCGTATGGAAAAATTTAAATCTTTCTTCTAGTCCTATGTGTTGTCCTTATAAGATCATTCATAATACTAAAGGAAAGAAAAAAAATATGCGTGAAATGGTGTATATATTATTATTAGATTTCAGGTTAGTTAAGAATGATTCGCAACGTATGGAAAAGGTCAAATTTGTTTCATAGTTATTAGTTAAATGATTTAATCTGTGTGGTGGAGCTCGATGCTTTGTTCAGGGATATATTTCATTGCTTGGAACACGAAATTAATAACTATGTCTGTCTGTTTGTCTGTGTCTGTCAGTGAACAGCGTACATTAATTTGACCTATTTCTACACACACACACACACACACACACACACACACACACACACACACTGTATAACACCGATAGATTGTATGTATTTGTACGTCTTAAATATAGCTGGGCGTGTGATCAGAGCAGTGGGAGTCGAACCTGTGTCTTTTTCATTCTTGGTGTCAAGTAATTTCCTGTTCATTACTGCTGGCCGGTTAAGGTGTAAGCCGCCTCCAGGTCACCTTGTAAACAAGTATATGTCTAATTAAGATTTATCTACTGCGTAATTACAGGTTCAGTGTAACCGGGTTAATGTCGTTGTTGTTAATTTTATATTATTATTTTTTTATTAATAGTTATGTACTGTACATTTCTTTCCATGTTCATTGTTGTGGTCAGTTGTGGGTGTGTTGGGCGTAATGTACCCAAGTAAACAAACTGGACGGGTGTGTGTGTGTGTGTGTGTGTGTGTAATAATAATAATAATAATAATAATAATAATAATTAACGGTTTATTGAAAGAGCTTGGCAGCCAGAAGGCTGAAAATATACAGTTACATATTTGGGGAATGGGTTACGAATTACAAATAATATACAAGTGACATAAGTGACATAAATAAGACATATAGTAACTTAGATGGGGATCAGCTCAAAATACAGTTCATTTCAACATAGTGACAGTGTAGGGAGCAGTGTTTACTGGGAGTGAATACACTGATTTATTACATGTTATTGATAATTTTTACAATGGTTGGGACTGGGCTGTTCTTATAGCGATCAGTTCGTGCACGTATGGGCTGGATGCGGTTGTGGTGTCGAACAGCAATTCTCGGACAGGGGATCTCAGGTGGTAGTAGGGGCCGGTGTCGGGGATGGTGTAGAAGCTTCTTACCAAATTTGCAGATGAGGTCGTGGTGATGGTCAGTGAGAGTCGAAAGGGTCAGTGTGTTGAGCGCTTCTTGATATGTGGAGTAGGAAGGGGAGAGAATAATCTTGCATGCCCTCTTTTGCACTTTTTCTAGGTGTTTACGTTGTGTGGCATTTAGGGAGGAAGACCAGGTGGGGGAGGCATAGGTGAGCTTGGGAAGTATGAATGTTGTGTAACACTGAGGAGCTCGTGTGCAGGAACTCCGAGGGACTTGAGTCGGCGGAGGAGGTGGAGACGGAAACTGGAGGATTTGACAACTTCACTGACGTGTGGTTTCCAATTTAGTTTGTTGTCTATGGTGACGCCGAGGAGCTTCGTGGAATCTACAACCTGGAGTGTGTTCGGACCTAGGGTAATGGAAGGAGGTGGGACAATGTCGGAGGAGAGGTTGATGTGCATAACCATTGTCTTGGTATGGTTGATGGTGACATGGTTGTTGGTGGCCCAGTTTTGGAGACTGTTCAATAAATCCTGAAGGGCGGTATAGTTGGGAGCGGAATTGTTGACGCTGATCCCAATGGTGGAGTCGTCGACATATTTCCAGCGAGCAGGGGCTTCTCTTAGGGCATCATTGATGAGCATAAGGAAGCAGAGTGGTCCCATCTTGGTGCCTTGGGGGACGCCACAGGTGAGTGACTGAAAGGTGGAGACAGCCCCTCGGAAGCGTACAGCTTGGCGTCGGTCACTGAGGAAGTCTGTAAGCCATGGTATGAGACTTCTCCGAAGCCCGAGGTCAATAGCTTTGTTTATGATTATATTGTGGTCGACTAGGTCGAACGCTTTAGTGAAATCAATGAAGGCGACAGCTACAGACGTTTTTCGTTTCTCGAGATGGCGGTATATGTAATCGAGAAAGCTGACAAGACAGTGAGTGGTGGAGGAAGTTTTCATGTTGCCAAATTGCTGAGGGTCTACGACTCCTGCAATATCAGCATAAGCCCAGTCAAACACAAAACTTTCACAGATTAGGCTGGGTATTGGGGTGATTGCAATAGGTCGTAGCTGATTTAAGGATTGTGGGCTGGTTGACTTGGGCACTGGTGATACATAAGAGGTCTTCCAGTCAGCTGGGCATCTGGCTTGACTGAGAGAAGCATTGATGATGGAGCAGAGGGGTTTAGCAAGCTCCGGGGAGAACTCCTTGAATAGTTTCATTGGTAAGTCAATGGGGGTGGTAGAGCGTTTTAATTTTAGTTTGTCCAGGCGTTTTGCTACGTCAAATTCTTCTACTAAGTCAGTGGGAAGGGGGGCTGGTAGGTAAGCAGGGAGAGTGGTTGTGTCAAGCCGTGGGAGCGTCTGGCATATAGTAGCGAAATGGTTATTTGTTTGCTCAGCTGCGTCAACATTAGTGAGGTGGCTAAGGAAGGGGAGGGGGTGTGTCATATTGTTTAGTCCACAGAGTTCTTTAAGCTTACCATACCATTGACTGATGTTGGTCTGCTTCAGGTGTTGTAATTTGGTTGGGTAGTGGGACTTCTTTGCAGTGCGTATTTCGCGGATGACTCTGTTGCGAAGTGACCTGTAGCGGATGTGGTCATTGAGATGAAATGCTCTGTCTCTCTGTTGCATAAGTCTTTTGATCCGAGGTGTGATCCAGGGCAAGTCAGCTGGGTGAGATCTGACGGACTTCTCGGGGAAGAAGTGGTGGTGAGCTTCGGTGGTGGTGTTGGTATAATTTATCCATTTGGTGTGTGTGTGTGTGTGTGTGTGTGTGTGTGTGTGTGTGTGTGTGTGTGTGTGTGTGTGTGTGTGTGTGTGTGTGTGTGTGTGTGTGTGTGTGTGTGTGTGTGTGTGTGTGTGTGTGTGTGTGTGTGTGTGTGTGTGTGTGTGTGTGTGTGTGTGTGTGTGTGTGTGTGTGTGTGTGTGTGTGTGTGTGTGTGTGTGTGTGTGTGTGTGTGTGTGTGTGTGTGTGTGTGTGTGTGTGTGTGTGTGTGTGTGTGTGTGTGTGTGTGTGTGTGTGTGTGTGTGTGTGTGTGTGTGTGTGTGTGTGTGTGTGTGTGTGTGTGTGTGTGTGTGTGTGTGTGTGTGTGTGTGTGTGTGTGTGTGTGTGTGTGTGTGTGTGTGTGTGTGTGTGTGTGTGTGTGTGTGTGTGTGTGTGTGTGTGTGTGTGTGTGTGTGTGTGTGTGTGTGTGTGTGTGTGTGTGTGTGTGTGTGTGTGTGTGTGTGTGTGTGTGTGTGTGTGTGTGTGTGTGTGTGTGTGTGTGTGTGTGTGTGTGTGTGTGTGTGTGTGTGTGTGTGTGTGTGTGTGTGTGTGTGTGTGTGTGTGTGTGTGTGTGTGTGTGTGTGTGTGTGTGTGTGTGTGTGTGTGTGTGTGTGTGTGTGTGTGTGTGTGTGTGTGTGTGTGTGTGTGTGTGTGTGTGTGTGTGTGTGTGTGTGTGTGTGTGTGTGTGTGTGTGTGTGTGTGTGTCTGTGTGTGTGTGTGTGTGTGTGTGTGTGTGTGTGTGTGTGTGTGTGTGTCTGTCTTTGTGTGTGTGTGTGTGTGTGTGTGTGTGTGTCTGTGTCTGTGTGTGTGTGTGTGTCTGTCTTTGTCTGTGTGTGTGTGTGTCTGTGTGTGTGTGTGTGTGTGTGTGTGTGTGTGTGTCTGTGTGTGTGTGTCTGTGTGTGTGTGTGTGTGTGTGTGTGTGTGTGTGTGTGTGTGTCTGTCTGTGTGTCTGTGTGTGTGTCTGTGTCTGTGTGTGTGTGTGTCTGTCTGTCTTTGTCTGTGTGTGTGTGTGTGTCTGTCTTTGTCTGTGTGTGTGTGTGTGTCTGTCTTTGTCTGTGTGTGTGTGTGTCTGTCTTTGTCTGTGTGTGTGTGTCTGTCTTTGTCTGTGTGTGTGTGTCTGTCTTTGTGTGTGTGTGTGTCTGTCTTTGTCTGTGTGTGTGTGTGTGTGTGTGTGTCTGTCTTTGTCTGTGTGTGTGTGTGTCTTTGTCTTTGTGTGTGTGTGTGTGTGTGTGTGTCTGTCTTTGTCTGTGTGTGTGTGTGTGTCTGTCTTTGTCTGTGTGTCTGTATGTGTGTGTCTGTCTGTCTGTGTGTGTGTGTGTCTGTGTGTGTCTGTCTGTCTGTGTGTGTGTGTGTGTCTTAACTTGCTCACACGACTTATCTTCTCCGCCATTGGCTTCATGGTTAACTAGTTTTGAAGCTTTGGGGTCGACAAGTAGATGCGGCCTGGATATTTCCGTCTATTGCCTGGATATTTCCGTCTATTACCTGGATATTTCCGTCTATTGCCTGGACATTTCCGTCTATTACCTGGATATTTCCGTCTATTACCTGGATATTTCCGTCTATTACCTGGACATTTCCGTCTATTACCTGGATATTTCCGTCTATTGCCTGGATATTTCCGTCTATTACCTTGATATTTCCGTCTATTTCCTGGATATTTCCGTCTATTGCCTGGATATTTCCGTCTATTGCCTGGATATTTCCGTCTATTGCCTGGACATTTCCGTCTATTGCCTGGATATTTCCGTCTATTGCCTGGATATTTCCGTCTATTGCCTGGATATTTCCGTCTATTACCTGGATATTTCCGTCTATTTCCTGGATATTCAGTCATCCATCGCGACTCAGGGTTAAGAATGTGGACTAAATCCTCATCCCAACATAGTGAAACATCCTCCATATACCGGATTTCTGTTGCCATGTTATTATTTAGATAGGTGTGGTGTCGCATTTAACGGGCCCTCGATATAACGGACTTTCATCTAATCATCTCTATATTGTTCGTTATATGGAGGTCTCACACTAATGGAATCTCGATATAATGGACTTTCATTTCTATATTGTTCGTTATATGGAGGTTTCACACTAATGGAATCTCGATATAATGGACTTTCATCTCTATATTGTTCGTTATATGGAGGTTTCACACTAATGGAATCTCGATATAATGGACTTTCATCTCTATATTGTTCGTTATATGGAGGTCTCACACTATGGATTCTCGATATAATGAGAAATTAATTTTTTTTTTTTTTGGATTGCCGGGGGGGGGGGCTAGTTTATTGGGCACCCTTACATCCTGTGCAAGGTGAAGCGCAGAAGCGTTTACAGCGCCCATCCTGGAAGCGTGATTAGTTCATGCTTGCCTTTATGACTCATGCATTAAGGGCGTAAAAGCCTGAAAGGTCATGGGTGTGTTTACGTCGCAGCTGTGCCTGACCTCCATGACCTAAGAAGTACGTGTTGTCCCCAGTAGTGAATAAGCACACGTGACTCAGCTGCGTTGTGTAGTGGTGATTGACGTACATGGGCGCCTCATTCTCCATCGTGGTTGATATGTTTTGATGTTATTGATATTGAAACAGTTTATTTAGCCAGATAAATACACATGTAATGTAAATAAGGACGATATTGAAGGACCACAAGGAGTCCCACCTCGTCAGCCAAACAACACGTACCCGCAACTCGCCTGACGACGTGCCCAAAACCAATCAAGAATGTCGTTGGGGCACACTTGGTCCTCGCCCCAGGTCATGAGAGGAATGTCTTCTTCTCCGCCGTGTGTCATCTGTGGTTCACAATGCATCAGAGAGTTGTGTTAAGAGACAACCTTAGTTGTGGATCGTTATTTGAGTTCATCGGTGTGTATTTTAGGTGGTGATGACATGTAAGCATCAGACGAACACCTGAGTGGCCGGGAAGGGCGTAATGCAACACTCGTGAGACCTGGAGAACTGGGTGGCCGGGTGCCGGGCCTCTGGTGAAGAAGAAGGTGCGGCTCTCTGGTCGGCCACACACCTTCACGACGCTGCGTAGTGCACACCTGGCAGGAACACCTGCCACGCTCCCACGCCCTCGCCCTCTGAAGAGTTGTGAGGTCTGCCTGTAGCAGCAGAGGACTGTGGCTATTGCACAATTGGAGTCTTGCAACAAAGGACTTCATTCGATTACAAAGTTGCCGAGTACTCGAAAAACACAAATAATTCATTGACAGAATACTCTGTGACTTTGTAAATCATCTGGACTTATAGTGTGAGCCATCAACTTAACCAGTATTCCTTGAGGTGAGGAAGGGTCGTATTGAGGGCGGGTAGGAGCACCAGTGGGCGTGGCAGTGGACGTTGAGACAGAGGAGGCCCGACACCTCCCAATACTCGAGTATTGGAGTCTGGAGCGTGGGTCTCAGGATGGTCCGCAACGTCCTGGTGTTCCCCTGGAGACTCAAGTGGGACTACGTGCATATAGTGGCCGAGGGCGGGACCACGTGCTCGTAGGTCCGAAGAAGGTGGAGGCTGAGTGCTGCAGGAGCCAGGGGAGGAAGACCACGTGCTGGGTCACTAAGAAGAAACTAAGAGGAAGATATTGGAGTTTTGACGAGTTGGACTTTAATAGTGTTGGCTGTTGTCGGTGACGGACAGATACAAGTAATTATAAAAAAAAGTTCTGTGTACCGCAGCCAAGATGTGACACCACGTCTTCAGATGCTGTGTGTTAGAGCCTAAATTATGTGGAAATTAACCCTCATCTGGCAAAGGAGTCGTAAATTACACTATTGGCACTGATACTCTAATACACCCAAAATGTTCCTGGAAATTGAGATCGAGGAGAGGCGGCGGCGAGGGAACAGGGGCGGCACCCTGGAGCTGGAGGAGGAGGACTCGAACGTCAAGATGAGGTTCAAGAGAGGGACAGACTTCGAGGTGCCAGAGATCCGCATGTTGACGAGGAGGTCGTCATCCCGCGTTAGGAGAAAGGTAAGTTCATCTGGAGTTAGCTGTGGCTATTACATTTGTCTGTCAAGGTAATACTGGAGTTTGGTGCGGTTATCACTATTCTCTCAAGGTAATACTGGAATTAGCTGCTGTAAACACACTTTCTATTATATATCAGAAATGCTATAGTCTCCCCACTATTCCTGTATGTTAAGATGATTCGTTTTCTCTTATAGCGCCGCAGGGAAGACTATAATGGTTCTCCGTTTACAGTGCTGTGTAGTGTTTCCCGTGACCATTCCTTTTTCGTGTCGAGACCAATATAACACACGTACGTTGTTTAGAGGAATATGAGATGCCTCTTTTGAACCTGAATTTGATTTCTTTTGTGTGTGTGTATAAGAGAGAGAGAGAGGTGTGTGTGTGTGTGTGCATCTCGCTCGCTCACTGGGTAATAGAAAACGTATTTAATGTGGACAATACTTACCTGGGGAGACTGCGTTATGAACTGAGTTATTGTATTTATTATATGGATATTGTTAGACTTATACATGTTCCTGTACTTGTTATTATGTTATGTTTTTGGTGTTGTTTCTTACGGTGTTTGTGTTTCTCTAGACCTGTAGTAAATTTAAAGGTATTTATAATTGTCTTGTATTTATGTGGTTTGAAGTTTATAATTTATATATTTATGTATTTTATTTAGTTTGAGATGGTGGATTAAAATAAGCATTGAATCTTTAAAGGACATAAATCTAGGTTGTATACATGGTTTTGGGGTCTTAATAAATATATATAAATATATATATATATATTTATATATATATTATATATATAAATATATATATATAAATATATTATATATATATATATATATATATATATATATATATATATATATATATATATATATATATATATATATATATATATATATACAGTTTACATACTTGTTTCTAATATAGCATGATTGTATATATCTTTGTTTATGTGTCTGTGTCGGGGGTGGGGTCAGTTCCCTTGGGAGGGGGTTAGGTTTTGGGGGTGTCAGGTGTTGGGGGATAGGCGTGAGAATATTAAGCCACAGTTAGAGAAACCTGATCTGCAGTTGCAACTCACTCTTTCCTCACCTCCGCTGACCACCACCCCCTCTTGGTTGACCCTCCCTCCACCATACCCTCCTGGCTGACTCTCCACCACCACACCTTCCTGACACCCCCTTCACCATACCCTCGTGGCTCACCCTCCATCACACATAAGAACATAAGAAAATAAGGAGTCTACAATAGGCAGGTTGGCCTGTGCCTTTCAGCTCCTGTCGAGAGTTACTACCACTCTCTTATCATCCATGAATCTTATCTAGCCTCCTTTTAAAACTTTCCAGTGTTCCATCACTTACTACAAAGTTGCTAAGCTTGTTCCACTCGTCTACCACCCTATTTGTGAACCAGTTTCCTCCCTATCTCCTTCCTAAACCTTAAATTATCTTACTTAAATCCGTTGCTTCGAGTCCTATCCTGCTCGGACGTTATAAGAACTTTATCTATATCACCTTTATTGATTCCTTCACCCACTTAAATACTTCTATCATATCTCCCCGCACTCTTCGTCTTTCTAGGGAATGTAAGTTTAGTTTCTTTAATCTATTTGGATATGGAAGGTTTCTAAGTCCCGGAATCATTTTCGTCATTCTTCGCTGCACCACACCCCATCTTGGCTGACCCTCAACCATACCCTCCTGCCCACCACACCCCCTCTTGGCTGACCCTCCCTCCACCGTACCCTCCTGACTCTCCCTTCACCTCCTGCTCTTCTCCCCACCATACCCTCCTGGCTGACCCTCCACGACCACTCCATTCTTACCTTTCTCCACAACAGCCTACCATTCCAATATTGTTTAATCAGAGAAAATCCCATACTTACTGGAATCTCTTATCTAAGGTAATCCATAATTTATAAAACTGTGTCCGAGCCTCTGTCTGTGTGTCTGTCTGTATCCGAGTGTCTGTTTTCCTTCTGTCCGTGTGTCTGTCTGTATAAACACAATACCTCCCGATCATTCTCAGCGTCGCCATCCGTGCACAGGTGTCGCTATCCTAAGATCACTTCCAGGTGACCTTGACCTGTTTTTCTCGCCAAGGTGACTCGGGTCATTAGGAGAAATTGGTTTCGGTATAAAGGTATGATGGTGTAATGGTGGAGGCGATGGTGGTGATGGTGTAATGGTGGAGGCGATGGTGGTGATGGTAAGGTTTGTTCCTTGACGTTGGCGGGAGTGGTGGTGGTAGCAATAATGGTTGTGGTAGTGGAGGCAATAATGGTTGTGGTGGAGACGATAGTGGCGGTGATGGTGAAAATGATGGAGGCTATAGTGGAGGTGATGGTGATGATGATATTAATGGTGACGATGGTGGAGATACAATAGGCGATGGTGAAGGTACTAATACAGATGGTGGGTTGATAGTGGAAGATGGAGGGCAGTGACAAGGACCGACTGGAGAGGTACAGGTAAACTCACTCACGGGTATCAGGTGTTGACAGGTGAATGGCTGTTTGTCCGGTCTTTGGTAGGTCCGGGTAGGAGGACCGCCCCGAGACAAGGCCACTGAGAGGTAGGTGTTTGGTGAGGTAGTGAAGTGGTGAAGGGTGGTAGTAAGGTGTTTTAAAGTAGAATCTTAAGGAGCAATAGTAATCTAACCTAACCTAAACTAAACTAAACCAACCTAACAAAGCTAACATTCCCTTACCTTGCCAACCCAACTCAACCCAATCCAATCCAACCCAATCCAATCCAACCCAATCCAATCCAATCCAATCCAACCCAATCCAATTCAATCCAATCCAACCCAACCCAACCCAATCCAATCCAATCCAATCCAATCCAACCCAACGCAACCCAACCCAATCCAATCCAGACACCATACCTGTCTTGCTTTTCATTTATCTTTTGTCCAGGTGAGTTTTTTTCTTGACCGTCCACCAGGTCAAGTAATATGAGGCGAGGAGAACCAGTTGTCTGTTTGCTGTCACGAGGAGAGAGAATTTCCGCCTCTTGACTCCTTACTTCATTGTACTTCACTCTCCTCCTGTAAACTATTGTGTATTTACACCTGATAATGTAAACTATTTTATATTTACATTCGTGGAAAAGGTAAATAGTGAATTGCCGGGATTTTGGGTCATGGGGCGGGGTTGATACGTGTGTGGAACGGGTTTGATTCGTGTCTAGGACGGGGGTCGGTATGTGTCTAGGACAGGGTTGATACGTGTCTAGGACAGGGTTGATACGTGTCTAGGACAGGGTTGATACGTGTCTAGGACAGGGTTGATTCATGTATAGAACCGGTTTGATACGTGTCTAGGACGGGAGGTCGATACGTGTCCAGGACGGGTGTCGATACGTGTCTAGGACGGGTTTGGATGTGTTCTCCAATTTTTTATTATTTTTATTTTAGTGTTTTAGGGTAACTCGGATATATTTTTCTCCGGTGACTTTTAACCATATATAGAGATAGATAGATAGATAGATAGATAAAGCGAGAGGAATAAGAATGATGGGGATATAAATTTTTCAGCTCAATGGTTTACAGAATTTCTGATCTATATCGTAAATTTTAGTTGTCTGATGCAACAATTTAGTGGAGGCGGCTGCTGAGGTCCTGACGCAGTGGCAGCTGGTGGTGGCGGCTCCCCCTTCCCCTCCCCCTCCTGCCCCCACCCCCCCTTCCTTACTCACCTGCTCCCTTCTCCTTCCTTCTTCCCCATACTCATCCCCCCTCTACTCCCCTCTTGCCCCCCCCCCACCATACTCACTCTTCTGCTCCCCCTCCTGCCACTTCCTCCTGCTCCCCCCTTCTGACCCCCACCCCCTCCCCTGTTACTTAAATAGCGAGATTCGTGACAGCATTGATTCTACGCGGTGTTATTTTTCCCGTATATGGGAGTTGTATTTATAGCGGAGGGGGGGGTGGTGAAGGGTGGTGGTGGTGGTAGTGGTGGAGGACGAGGAGGGTGGGTGATAGTGGAGGAGGATGGTGGTAGTAGTGGTGGAAGAAGAGGGTGGTAGGGGATAGTTTGTGTCCCCTTATCATACCCTCGAATTGCCCATACAGGTGTAGGAGGTGGCGCCATCTGCCTCACTCACCAGGTACTACACTCGCCAAGAACGCACCCGTGTTCGCCTCGTATTGAAACCATTGTTAGTGAGTTAACAGCAGGTAACAGAGGTAGTGAATGATGCTCCTACAACTCTGCCAATTTAAGTGTTTGTTTATTTATTTATTTATATATATTTATTTTTTTTATAGATTTTTCATGAACTTAATACGAATTACTCTCTCTCTCTCTCTCTCTCTCTCTCTCTCTCTCTCTCTCTCTTTTCCACTTTCACGCATGAGCTTTCCACTCTCCATTTCCCCCCCTTGGCAATATCTCACCGTAATCTCAACCCTTTGAAGAAGAAAAAAGAAAATCCCTTTTACTTCGCCTACAGGACTAGATGTTGAACTGTTCCCGGGTACACAGAGAGCCAAGACGACTCCCAGTAAGACGTGGATAGGTAGAGCACTCGAGCGGTCTATTGTGATATGATTGGATGTCTGGGAGGTGAGGGAGGGAGGGAGTGTTTGGTGAGGCAGGTTGAGTGTGAGAGATTTTATACCTCACTTGGGAGGGAGAGAATGGAAGTAAAGCAGGGGGGGGGGGAATTGACGACTCGTTGAAAGGTTAGGTTAGGTTAGGTTAGGTTAGGTTAGGTTAGGTTAGGTTAGGTTAGGTTAGGTTAGGTTAGGTTAGGTTAGGTTAGTATTTATGTACAAGTTGAATGATGATAAATTTTGTTATTTTTGCCACGTCATAGCCCCGAGTTTAGCCCTTCATTGGTTACTAAGGGTCTAAGCACAGTCATGGGGGTCTGTAGGTGTGATATTAAACCACTGTTGACCTTCATACTGTCATCTGGGTGGCTCTTGCACAATCATGAACCTTCCCATTGCCCTCGTATATCTTCCTCCTCCTCCTCCACACCATGGGCACTTGCCCTGCTCTGCCCCGCCCCTTCTCTGCCCCTCCTGCCTCCCTGCCCCTCCCCTACCATGGCACTTTCCCCTTCCTCTTCCTGCCCCCGTCCCCCCATCCCCCCACTCTGGCACTTGTCCCAATCCGCCCCTCCCTCTCCCAGTACGGGGTGCCAAGCGCTGGTGCCCTTCTGCGCTGTGGCTGGTACCTGCAGGAGATGTGCTGTAGGTGTGTGTGGTCATACCTACACTCTTCTGCTGCTGTTCCCTGGCCACTGGTGTCCTTGGGGAAGTTTTTACAATGCACCACTGCGTAATTAAAGCTGTACACACACACACACACACACACACACACACACACACACACACACACACACACACACACTGCAGGTATATTACTTTTTTTTTAATTTATCGTTAATTACAAAACCTCCCCACCAAAAAGTTTAGTCTTTCGTTTCCTTAGTTTTTCGTTCACAGAGTTTCCCGATGTTTTGAAATTTCTGTTGAGGGAAAATTTGTTTTGAGTTTTATATAATTAAAAAACTAAAAAGAGTAGCCTAAAGCCTTCTACAGGTGACTTAATTAATATCGAATCCTGATGGTCTGGTTAGGTTAAGTAAGGAAACGTTACTTAAGATTAGATTAGGTTGGGTTTTTCAAGTTATATTGTTAGGTTAGGTTAGGTTTGTCAAGTATTGTTAGGTTATATGTTAGATGTTCATGATCACTGTGGAAGAACACCGCTGAACATTTTACGAACATCAACACCGGTCCGGGTAACACACCTGTACACTATAATTAAACCCTCAGGTGTGTCGGCAATCACCAGGTATTTTAGGTGTCGAAGGTGTTGTTTTGAGGCAATTTTTAGTCGAGGTAAATAACCAACTTCTCTTCACCCTCTCTGCACACACACACACACACACACACACACACACACACACACACACACACACACACACACATCTTTACATCCCCTATATACATATCCATCCTCCTCGACCTCCCACCGCCCACATGCCCCTCCCTCTCTTAGTGTGCCACCTCCCCCCTCCTCCATGCTATATAAATATAAAGCTGAGGTCTCCCACCCCAGCTTAACATTCAGCTTCGAAACCTTTCCGAACAACGACCAACGAAATCCGAACGAGTGCGTCTTTTAATTGTCCTGCCGTGCATTCCGCGGTGCCGGAGGAGTACACTGGGTGACGGACGGACGGCGTATAATATTGTGCATTTAATAATTTGCTTAAACTTGACGAGTGACCCAGCCAGGACGCCACCACCACGCCATGAGACTTCCTTTCTCGGAGAAGGTATGTGGGTGTATGTGGGTGTGTGTGGGTGTGTAATTTATGGGCGATAATTTATACCGTAAGTTTCCTCGTTGGTGGTGTAATGGCCGGTAGTTTGGTGGTTTTTTTTTGTTTATTCCGGCAGAATCTATGTTGCTTCGTTGCGTTTAGTTATGTTGCCTCGTTGCGTCATTATATTGCCTCGTTGTGTCATTACATTGCCTCGTTGCGTCATTGTATTGCCTCGTTGTGTCATTATATTGCCTCGTTTTGCGTAGTCGTGTTGCGTCATTAATATTGCCCGGTTGCGTAGTCATGTTGCCTCGTTGCATTATTATGTTGCGTCATTGCCCAGTTCCGGATGTATATGACGCGGGCAGATATCCCCCCCCCTTCTCACTCTCTCTCTCTCTCTCTCTCTCTCTCTCTCTGGTGTTGTGGTCTCTGCCAACTTCCTCCTCAGTTATTGTTGTATCGGCAGCGAAAAAATACATTCTTGATAAATATTTTGACCCTTAAAATCTTCCTCCATTCAAGATTTTTAAATATTATTGTTTATTTTAATATATTTTGTTTTAGGATTAATTTTTTTTCAGGTGTTGTGTGTGTGTGTGTTTGTCGGGGTTAATTAATTCGTGTACAGGTGTTCGTGGAAATACAAGGATAGAATATTTTTTACTCCCTTGTGGTGTTGTGGTGGTAGTGTGGTGTTGTGGTGGTAGTGTGGTGTTGTGGTGGTGGTGGTAATGCGGTGGTGGTGTTATGGTGTTGGTAGTGTGTTGTTGTTGTGGTAGTGTGGTGTTGTGGTAGTGTTGTTTTGGTGGTGGTGGTAATGTGGTGGTGGCGTTGTGGTAGTGTGGTGTTGTGGTGTAATGTGGTGTTGTGGTGGTGTTGTTGTGGTGGTAGTGTGGTGTTGTGGTGGTGGTATGTGGTGGTGGTGTTGTGGTAGTGAGGTGTTGTGGTGGTAGTGTGGTGTTGTGGTGGTGTGGTAAATGGTGGTGGTGTTATGGTGTTGGTAGTGTGTTGTTGCTGTGGTAGTGGTGTTGTGGTGGTAGTGTTGCGGTGGTGGTGGTGGTAATGTGGTGGTGGTGTTGGTGGTGTTGGTAGTGTGTTGTTGTGGTAGTGTGGTGTTGTGGTGGTGGTGTTGTTTTTGGTGGTGGTGGTAATGTGGTGGTGTGTGGTAATGTGGGTAGTAGTGTTGTTGTGGTGGTGTGTGGTAGTATAATTGTGGTGGGGTGAGCTCTCCCCGCGGGGCTCTCCTTGTGTCAGAACCATTTGGCTCGTGTCAACACTACCAGACCTCTTTCATCTTAAGGGGAGCTGTCTAGTTGTAGGGAGTCGACAAAGGGAGAGGGTGTCGAGTTGTGGAAGGGGAGGGAGAGAGAGGGTGTCGAGTAGTGGAAGGGAGGGGGGAGGGAGGAGAGGGTGGCCGAGTAGTGGGGAGGGAGGGAGAGGGTGTCGAGTAGTGGAAGGAGAGAGTGTCGAGTAGTGAAGGGAGGGAGAGGAGAGGGTGTCGAGTAGTGGAAGGAGGGAGAGGAGAGGGTGTCGAGTAGTGGAAGGAGGGAGAGTGAGAGTGCCGAGTAGTGGAGGGGAGGAGAGGAGAAGGTGTCGAGTAGTGAAGGAGGGGGTAGGGACGCTTATGTGTGAGGGAAGGGGGATGGATCTAGACTGGCTGAAGGGATGGGTGCACAAAATGTCTATAAAGGTCATATTTGAAGGGGAGAGGATGGCCGGTTTGATGCGAGGCGAAATAAAATGTAAAACTACCAATGCCTTTTAACACAACTCTCAAGTGCTTCCTGTATGACTAATGACCCAGTGCAGTGAGGTGGCAATATGTGAGGCAGTGCAGTGAGGTGGCATTATGTGAGGCAGTGCAGATGGGTGAGGCAGTGCAGTGAGGTGGCATTATGTGAGGCAGTGTAGTAACTTTACATTATGTGAGGCGGTGCAGTGACGTGACGTTACGTGAGGCGGTGCAGTGACGTGACATGTGAGGCAGTGCAGTGACCCCCTAGGTGGTAAGACGCGCCACTAACACTCACACACCCTTGACACCGTCGCCATGTGTGTGTGTGGAGAGAGGCAGGGGAGGAGAAAGCAGCAGGTTAAGAGATCTTCCCGTGTACAGCAGCGGTAACCATAACGATCTTGAGGGTCTTGCTTCCCCACCCACCTATCCACACCCTCTCCCTCCCACCCACTCCATGCAGCATCCCACCCATCACAACCCTTCCCCACCCACTTCCTTACTGCAACCCACCCACCATACCGTCCCCCCAACTTACCTCTCACCTCCCCCCCACCACCTCACACCACACCCCTCCCACCTCCTCCTCCTACACCACACCCCTCCCCACCACCTCACACCACACCCCTCCCCACCTCCTTCCTACACACCACACACCCTCCCCCACCACCTCACACCACACCTTCCCACCACCTCACACCACACCCTCCCCACCACCACACCACACCCTCCCCACCTCCTTACACCACACCCTCCCCACCTCCTTACACCACAACCTCCCCACCCTCTTTTGTGCACCTTATAAGCACTAGTGAGTAAACGAGTTTTTTCTATAACATATTTATATAATTTCCTGTGTAATCATATCTAGTCTTGTTTACCTTTGATTGATGACCTTGTTGTGATGTTGTTGTGGTATTATCGTCGTGATGGTGGTTGGAGTGGGTGTGTGGTGGTCTGTATTACACCTGTTCTCACCTGTACACTAGTTGCTATACACTCAGGTCAGGTGCGTCTCGTGTTGTTGTTGTTGGGTGGGGTTTTTTTTAACCTGTGGGTCCTGGTGGCGGTGTGAGTCATTGCCCTCTTGTCGTTTGTGTATTGTGGCACACCCTTGGCACCTTTGATAGCCTTTGGCACTCTTGATAGGGTCTGACACCTTTCTCCCCTTGGCACTCTTGACCCCTTGGCAGCATTTGGCACCCATTGTCCCCTTGATCTTATCCTTGACTATCGTTTATGCGTCAGTCATGGTCGAGGCCGTACACACACACACACACACACACACACACACACACACACACACACACACACACACACACACACACACACATTCTGGCAGAGGTTTAAAAAGTGGGGGTGGAGTGGGGGTAAGTGGTGGGTGTGAGTTTTAACGAGGAAGGGAAGGAGGGAGAAAGGATGGGGTGAAGGAACGAAGGAAGGAACGAAACGAGAGGTGGGGAAGGACAGGCGAACTGGGGGAGGGGAAAAAAGAGGTAGAGGTAAGAAAGGGAGGGAAAGAAAGTGGAAAGGAGGAAGGATGGGGGAAGAAAAGGAGAGGTTAAGGGAAATGGCATAGGGGTGAGGAGAAAGACAGCCAACCAGAGAGAGAGAAAGAGAGGAGGGGAGTTGTAGAGTGCAGTGAGCGAACCGTAATGGGAAATGCATGTTGTGGTACTGCAGAGAGAATATTTACCACAGGGCAGTATTATGTCGCGGCCTGGTGTAAGTCCCGTAGCGACCCCTTTACCCTTACTTTTCACCCTTTTACCCTTATTTTTCACCCTTTACCCCTATTGTTCACCCTTACTTTTCACCCCTTTACCCTTACTTTTCACCCCTTTATCCTTACTTTTCATCCCTTTACCCTTACTTTTCACCCCTTTATCCTTACTTTTCACCCCTTCACCCTTACTTTTCACCCTTTCACCCCTTCTCCCCTCTTTCCTACTTTAACCCCATCCCATCCTATCTCACCCTTCCCCTTCATCCCCTTCCTCTCTTCTTCCTTCCTCGTTTTCTCCTCTCTTTCTATCCCCCCTGTTCTCCCCTCACCCTTTCCTCTTCATCTCTCCTCTCTTCCTCTATCCTCTTCTCTCCGCTCACCTTACCCTTCCCCCTTTCCTCTCATCCCCTTCTCTCTCCCCTAACCCCTTCCTTTCTTCCCCTCCCTCTTCCTCTCAGTATCCCAGCACAACTAGAATGGGCGGCTGGTGAACACAGACGAGAATTTGTAATGCACCAGGAAGAGCTTTGAAGTTATTGAAATTTGCTGCAAAAAACTAATTCGATAAAAAACTAAGATGACCATTTTTGTAATTTAATATTTTACTAAGTTATTCCTGGGCCATTTTTAAAAACACATTTACTACGTGCTAAGTGTCTTGTCATTAAGGGTCATTTTATCCTTAATGAGGTGGGATAATAGTTCTTGGTACCTCGAATTATGTCCCGAAAGAGTTTAAAAAAAAATAGATATGTCTTAGGAGGGATTCACATGAAGATTAGGCACCCTAGTTTACTTTACCTGAGGATTAATCACCCATAATGTTACCTGGGGGCGGGGGGGGGGGTGACTAGAGCAGGTTAAGTTAGGTTAGTTTAGGGTGGTTAATCTTCAGGTGGAATTAAGGTGTTGTACTCAAGAGTTTAAGTCATCGTATTGAAGGTGTGAAGCCATCGTACTCAAGGGATTAAGTCATTGATCTCCAGGGGTTTTATAAGCCATCGTACTCAAGAATCAAGAACCCACCGTACTCAGGTTATCATACTCATTGGGTTAGGTCATTGTACTGAAGCCATCGTACTCAGCGGGATTAAGTCATTGATCTCCAGGGGTTTTATAAGCCATCGTACTCAAGAATCAAGAACCCACCGTACTCAGGTTATCATACTCATTGGGTTAGGTCATTGTACTCTAGTGGGGAGGGGGATCGTCATTGTACTCAGCGGGTTAATATCATCCGAACTCTCACAACACGTTAACTATACATGACTGGGGATTAATTGTAAAGAAGGGCCAGTCTCTCCTGAAACTAGGTCTCGTCTCTTGTCTTCCCTCGAGAGTAAACATTGTTGTCTCCTTCATCTTCTTCACATTCTCACTTGTTTTCCCCCGACCAACCCACTCCACCTCAACCCACCTCAACCCACTCCACCTCAACCCACCCCATCTCAGCCCACCTCACCTCAGCCCACCCTACCCTACCTTTCAAACTCTTATTACCACTACGCTTCCGTTCCCTGGAGATGAGTTGACAAATTGTAAAGGAAATTCCATTATTAATATTATTATTAGGTTATGTTATGTTAGGTTAGGTTAGGTTAGGTTAGGTTAGGTTAGGTTAGGTTAGGTTAGGTTGTGTTGCTAGGTTGTGTTGTGTTGTGCTAGGTTAGGCTAGGTCTCAGCTGGTCGGTCTGTTTGGGGTGTGTGTGTGTGTGTGTGTGTGTGTGTGTGTGTGTGTGTGTGTGTGTGTGTATTCGTTAAGTTTCTGAAGGTTTAGTTGGTGAGGTTAGAGTGACACCCGCTGGGAACGCCATCTGTCATTGGTTCTCGTTATCATCCTCATCATCATTCTCTCTCTCTCTCTCTCTCTCTCTCTCTCTCTCTCTCTCTCTCTCTCTCTCTCTCTCTCTCTCTCTCTCTCTCTCTCTCTCTCTCTCTCTCTCTCTCTCTCTCTCTCTCTCTCTGTTCTTGTTTGTCCTTTCTCACTCATTCTTCTTCTCACTATCTCTTTTACCTCTCACTATTTTCCTCTGCCTCTTTTCTCTCTCCTCTCATCATTCTCACAGTGATATTCCTGGTCGAGTGTCCTCCTGGGTTCTGAACGAGGAAGACGGGAGGACACTTGGAGGTGAGGAGGAGGACAGGTGAGGAGGAGGGTATTGGAGGACAGGTGAGGAGGAGGGTATTGGAGGACAGGTGAGGAGGAGGGTATTGGAGGACAGGTGAGGAGGAGAACACTTGGAGAACAGGTGAGAAAGAGGACAGGTAAACATACAGGTAATGATGACAGTGACCAGGTGAGTTGTTAAAGGTCATGTAGAGGGGATTAGGGATTACTGAAAGGTATAAACAAGTGGGATTTATATAAGAGACGAGGTGAGTAGTGTCTGTCTGTCTCTGTCTTTCTGTCTGTCTGTCTGTCTTTCTGTCTGTCTCTGCCTGTCTCTGCCTGTCTGTCTGTCTGTAAAGAATGGGACGTCTTAGTGGAGTGGTATGGTCGAAGGGCGCCTTGAGAGGGTTAGGAAGGATGTGGATAGGGAGTTTTGTTGGAGAGTGGTGTGGATGTGGCGATGGTCTGGAGTGGATAAGGAGGATTTTTTGGTTCAGGGAGGAAGGAGTTGATTGTGGTTAGTGGAGTATGTGATGGAGTGAAGGGATGTGGAGTGGGGGTGGAGGGGGGGACATCTTAAGACGGTGGTGATGTGGAGCGAATGTGGAGGAGGATTTAGGATGGGAGAGTGCAGGATGTGAGGAGGAGGAGGAGGATGCCTTGGCACTTCCGAGAGAGGGAAAGGGGGGGGGGTAGAGGGAGAGGGGGTAGAGAGAGAGAGACGCCCGCCTCCCGTCACCATGGCAACACCTCATACTGTCCTTGTCCAGGTCACGTCGCCACCATCACCAGGCTCCTGTTCCTCTCCTCACAGTTAACAGTCAATGTTCCAGTCAGCTAAGAGTGAACAGTTTATTAGATCCCCCACAGTTAGCCAGACAGTCTTTAGATCACGTTCAGTTAGCCAGACAGTCACTAGATCCCCCCACAGTTAGCCAGACAGTCTTTAGATCACGTTCAGTTAGCCAGACAGTCACTAGATCCCCGACAGTTAGCCAGACAGTCTTTAGATCACGTTCAGTTTGCCAGACAGTCACTAGTTCACCTCCAGTCAACCGTGAACAGTTTATTAGTCCCTTCACAGTCACCAGTCTCCTTCAGTCAACAGGAGAACAGTTATCAGATCCCACACAGTTAGCCAGACAGTCACTTGGTCACGTTGATACAGCCAGACACAGTCAACACTCAACGTGCACTCAGCCAGACAATTAAGTCTCCGCCCAGTTAGTCAAACAGTCACAGGGTATTGAGGACATGACCCGCAAGCTAGTGACGTCATCTATCTAGTCATAAGAGTGGCTATCGGGCTAGTGACGTCATCGGTCTAGTTATGAGTGGCCATTAAGCTAGTGACGTCATTAGTCTAGTCATACGAGTGGCTATGGGGGTAGTGACGTCAACAATCTAGTCCTGTGAGTGAGGTGTAGATGAACCGGAAATGTCGGACGTCAGGTGCATGTGTGTGCGTGCATGTGTGTGTGTGCGTGCGTTGTAAGATAAATTTATAATACGATAATTTAAATTGTAACATATTAATTTACTATGTTAATTGTTCCTTATACGGTACATCCTTCCTTTCTCCCTCTTTTCTCATTCTCTCCTCTCACCCTCCCTCCCTTCCCCTCCTCCCTTCCTTTTCCTTTCTTCTCCTTTCGTCTTCCCCCTTTCCTTCTCATCCCCTCTCTCCTTTCCCCCCTTACCCCTACCACACGGCGTCTTTGGTGACTTGACATGTTGTTGTTGTTGTTGTTGGTGACTTGACGTGTTGTTGTTGTTGTTGGTGACTTGACGTGTTGTTGTTGTTGTTGGTGTAGTGCTGGAGGACTGTATCGCTAAACCGTGTACCAGTGCGAGCGAATGACGGGACCAGCCACATTAAACCGGATTAAACCTAACCTGACCCAACCTGACCTGACCCAATATTACACAACCTAACCTGACCTGACCTGACCTAACCCAATATTACACAACCTAACCTGACCCAATATTACACAACCTAAGCTGACCTGACCTGACCTAACCCAATATTACACAACCTAACCTGACCCGACCTGACCTGACCCAATATTACACAACCCAACCTGCACCTAACCTAACCTGACCCGACCTGACCTGACCTGACCCAATATTACACAACCTAACCTAACCTCATAAACATAACATAACTTGGCTGACAGACACACGAACGTATAATGAACGAAACATTGTCATTCATTACGTTCGTTCAAGATTTACCGCTGTGTGTGTGTAGTGTCGTAACTTATGATTGTCTTGGTAGGGGTGTGTGGGGGGGGAGTCTTATTGTAGGTTGGCAAGGTAGGTGTATACACTGTCATTTATGCTGTGTGTGTGTGTGTGTGTGTGTGTGTGTGTGTGTGTGTGTGTGTGAACTTTACTGTCAGTAGGTACCACCATTGGATTTGCCCAGGTGTTGCTAGAGGGTTCGATCAAACAGGTGTTGGGAACGGGTGTCGGGGTGGGTGTAACAGGTGTTGGGAGCGGGTGTAGGGGTGAGTGTAACAGGTGTAGGGAGGAGAGGAGGAGGTAGGTAATCTCCGGCACCCTGCCAGCCACCACGAATGCTCGACAGCGCTCCAATTCTACCCCCGGGCCAGCCATGGTCGAGCCTGATCACTTAGGTGGCGCCGCTTTACCTGCACTCTGGAGGCTCGTTATGCTGCCTAGACGATGCCCTTACCTGTGTCACCTTGGTGTGTGTCCCTCACCTATCCCTACCTCCTCTCACTTCTCCCTTCCTCCCCTACACCCGTTACCACAGAGAGAGAGGGGGGAGGGGGGGATTGGTGGGGAAGCCTCGTCTCGTTTAGTTTCCCCTTTAATATTGTTTTCCCTCTGGCCTGATCATTAATATGCGATCTTAATTGAGTTGAGGAGTAATGGTGTGAGAGATAATTGAGGAGGCTGGTGGTGGGGTGAGGGACCTCTGGTGGGTGGAGGAGGGGTCATCATCAGTGTGGTAGGAGGGGAGGGCAGGGCAGGTGTGGGCCTCCAGTCACTCTGCTGCTGCGTACACAAGGGGAAGAAATAACATTTAATAGCGTAAATAATATGTTTGTAATGTAAATTTTTTGTCGCAGTGCAGTTGGGGCAGCCTCATGAATGTCGCAGTAAGCCTGATACTAACAAATACTCGCAGACCGTTCCTGGCCCGAGCTACAGATTTGCAGGAGAGTTGGCTGGGCAGACTGGCCGTCCCCACCACCACGCACGCGCCCCTCTCCACCACCTACGCCAACCATTCACCCCAACTAACTCTTCGTATTCACGCCACCTCCCCTCTCCAATATGCGGCTTCAATTTACACCTGACAGCGCCCTTCCCTCTCGCTAAATACCATGACCCCACGCACTGGCTCCCAATGCCCACCACCACCACGTTTTCCCCGCCTCCGTCAGTAGGGATGACACCCCTCCTGAACCCCACTTTTTTTTAGCCACTCCCCCGGGCACTGTGTCGAGAGCCAAGTGTTTCTAGAACTGGCAGCACCAGCAGGAGTGGGCACTAAAACTAAGCTGGTGCCCACGATGGTGATCACCGGGGCATCGTGTGCTATTGGTGACGTCACAGTCCTGGTGTGTCCTAAAGCCTCCTCTTTACTATCTGTCCGGTCACCATACCATCTGTCAGGTCATCACACCATCTGTCAGGTCACCATACCATCTGTCAGGTCACCACACCATCTGTCAGGTCATCACACCTATCAGGTCACCACACCATCCGTCAGGTCACTACACTATCTGTCAGGTCACTACACCAAATGTCAGATCCCCCACACCTGTCAGGTCACCACACCATCTGTCAGGTCACTACACTATCTGTCAGGTCACCACACTATCTGTCAGATCCCCCACACCTATCAGGTCACCACATTATCAGGTCACTTCAACTGTCAGATCCCCACACCTGTCAGGTCACCACACCATATGACACACACACACACACCATTTAGGAGGGAGGTAAATTACTATCCTTTTCCGTATCTTGGTTCGGGTCTCAGGTGTCCAGTGGCAGGAAGACGCCGCCGTGGCTGCCTCCCTCACCACATTCAATAATACGAGTGGTTAGGGGTGGTGTCCCTCGGGTGCCGCTATATACCGCTGCTGGGGGTAAAGGGACAGCGGTAAAGGGGTGTGCCATCGTCCTCCTGTTCGCGTCCCCTCCCCTATCCCTCAGTTTGGGCCCGAAGGAGGAAGAAGGAGAGGAAAAGATGGTAAAATTCCTCACTGTCCTTCACACTTACGTGTTTTCTTTCATCGATCCAGTAATTGAATATCTGTTGCATATTTCACCGTGTTCTGTCGCTGTCTTTTCCATGTCGTAAAAAATAATAATCATCTCATTATGGCGGAGGTGTACACAGGTAGGTAGGTAAGTAGTGTTGTACAGGTAGGTAGGTAGTGTGGTACAGGTAGGTAGGTAGTGTGGTACAGGTAGGTAGGTAGGTAGTGTTGTACAGGTAGGTAGGTAAGTAGTGTTGTACAGGTAGGTAGGTAGTGTGGTACAGGTAGGTAGGTAGTGTGGTACAGGTAGGTAGGTAGTGTGGTAGGTAGGTAGTGTGGTACAGGTAGGTAGGTGGTGTATTGGGAGTCGTAGTATGTGGCATTAAAGTGAGTGTTTGGAGGGAGGGGTTAGATGTTCTTCTTTATATTGTTTATAAGGTATATGCTGGGACAATCTCCACCCCCCCCTGGACGACACGCGGTACAAGCCAGGTTATAGGCGGCCATCCTCCCGCTATATGGGATAATAAATTTGGTTATATGATGGGGGGAGGGAGGGGGGGGGGAAAGAAGGGATGGAGGGAGGGAGAATGGCAGGAAGGAAGGAAAGGAGAGAGGGGTAAGATTGGTGAAAACAGTAACTATTGGCCCATACTAGGCAGTCCAGTTTACACCCGACCCCTATCGCTCATATATCCACCTAACCTATGTTTGAAGCTATCCAGCGTGTTCGAGTTAATGATGATGTTTGGTAACTTGGTCCATTCATCCATTACTCTATTTCCAAACCAGTGTTTACCCTATCTCGCGCCTAGATCTAAATATGTCTAATTTGAAACCATTGTTACGAGTTCGCTCCTGGTTGGATAGTTTGAGTTCCTTTGTTATATTACCTTTGTTCTGATGTTCTTATGTTCTTCCTTTCTTTCTTTCTTTCTCATTTTCTCTTCCGCTCTTTCTGGCATATTTACTTTTCTTCTGTTACCCCCTTTCTCCCTCTCCCCCCCTCTCTCCGTCTCTCCCCCCGAGCCATACAGAGGAAAGAGGGGAGATGGACACCCCTCTCCACCCCCCCCCCCCCCCCCGAGGTAAAGAGGGGGAGTGTTGGAGAATATGGCAGCGGTGTGTTGGGGATGAGCCAGTATACCTCCCTCCCTCACCAACCTATTTAGGGCCGACACCTGCTACTGTTGTTGTTGTTGTTGTTGTTGTAAGTGGGGTTGTATGATTTACTGATGTAGCCTTTCTTTATGTCTCTTTTAACCTCACCTAACCTCACCTCACCTAACCTCACCTCACCTAACCTCACCTCACCTAACCTCACCTCACCTAACCTCACCTCACTTCACCTAGCCTCACCTCACCAACCTCACCCCTCACCTAGCCTCACCTCACCTAGCCTCACCTCACCTCACCTAGCCTCACCTCACCTAGCCTCACTAACCTCACCTCACCTCACCTAACCTCACCTCACCTAGCCTCACCTCACCTAACGTAATCTTACCTAACCTAACCAACATCACAGGTGAATTTATACATTAGTGATAAATATTTCGTTATATTACCTTATAGTTATATTCTTATTGATAAAAAAAATGATAAATTAAAGGTTAGTGAAAGATGGGGATATAAATACAGGTTTGTGGAGGAGTCGTAACTAAGAGTCTTGGCCAGCTGCCTATTTCTTGACGTCATTGAGGGATAAACTGTATATGTATGTATGTATGTATGTATGTATGTATGTATGTATGTATGTATGTATGTGTGTGTGTGTGTGTGTGTAAGTTTGAGATGAGGCAATGCAGTACAACGAGAGGCAAAACTGGTCAGAAGTCATTATCGTTTTGTGTGTGTGTGTGTGTGTTGGGAAGCGCGTCTTTAGTGCATCCTTTGGGGGGCGGCAGTGTAGCAGGCCCAGGGAGGGAGGAGGGTGACCTTTGACCTTCAGTAGAAACCAATGTGCTTGTGTGTTTAGTCTGTACCTTTGCAACCTAACTCAACCCGTCTCTCAATATGAGTTTAGACTGGTAGGTGGTGTGTGCCTGGTCCCCACCTCACCTCACCTCCTTCTCTCCTCTCACCTGGTTTGTCCCCCCACCCCTCCCTCCCCCTCTCACCTAATTGTCTCCCCAATTCCACCTCCCCTCCTCTAGTCATCCCCCTCCTCCCCACCTCCACCGATCAACTTCCTCTGGGGGTGTCAGCATGATGTATCAGCCCCCCCCTCCCCCCTCCTGCTCGCGACCCTCACGCAGGTATCCAGACACTACTGAGTTAGGTAAACTTGACTCTGTTTTCCCCATTTACCTGTGTTGATAATGATCTGCTAATTAGGGGAGGAGAGCTTACCTGTGATTATTGAATTTGTGTTGTGGGCGTTTGTTTTACTTGTTGTTTTACGTAGTGTTTGTGGGGGGTTGTTGTTCTGTCATGTGAGGTAACAAACACACACACACACACACCACATTGAAATCTGTGTCATAACGTCTAGGTCATTAGTGAAGGTCGAAGGTCAAATAAATTTTTTTTTTATGGCAGCAGATACAGGCAGCCATCCGTCCTTCCTATACATTGAAGCTGCAGAAAGTTACCTGTCAATGTTACCTGAGGAATATTACCTGTCAAAGTTACCTGTCAATATGCCAATATTACCTGTCAAAGTTACCTGAGGAATATAATAAATCAGTTAAAAGTGGCTGAAATAAATGAACTAATTTAAGTATTTCTTGATATTATAAGTTAATAAGTGTTGTGTTTGTGTGTGTGTAATAATAATAATAATAATTAACGGTTTATTGAAAGAGCATGGCAGCCGGAAGGCTGAAAATATACAGTTATATAATTGGGAATGGATCTCTTGATTTACAAATAATATACAAGTAACATAAGTGATACAAATATGATATATAATAACAAGGTGTGTGTGTGTGTTATAGTAATAGACTTTGATAGTGGATTGGTAGTTCTCGCAAGTTATTTCAGATCACATGATGATTAGACACCTAGCTCATTTCACCTGAAGATTAGTCACCCCAGCTTATTTCAACCTTCAACTTATGAAATACACTAAATGTTTCTGGGGGGGGGGGTTAGGTTAGGGTGGTTAATCTTGAGGTGAAATAAGCTGGAGTGTCAATAATAAGCTGGGGTGGTTAATCTTGAGGTGAAATACGCTGGAGTGTCAATAATAAGCTGGGGTGGTTAATCTTGAGGTGAAATAAGCTGGAGTGTCAATAATAAGCTGGGGTGGTTAATCTTGAGGTGAAATAAGCTGGAGTGTCAATAATAAGCTGGGGTGGTTAATCTTCAGGTGATCCCTTATTTCCTATGCATATATTAACGTTAGATTGGAATTACCTGCTGTGAGCGGTGAGTATTGTAGCTGTGTTTAATGGTGTGGTGGTTGGCTCAGGTGTGTGGCGTCGTATGCTAATGAGTTCAGAATATCGTGTTGTGTACGTGACCTTGTGTTGTTCCTTGTTCTGTGTGTGTGTGAGAGAGAGAGAGAGAGAGATCATGTGTGTGTGTGTGTGTGTGTGTGTGTGTGTGTGAGAGAGAGAGAGAGAGAGAGAGGAGAGAGAGAGAGAGAGAGAGAGATCATGTGTGTGTGTGTGTGTGTGTGTGTGTGAGGAGAGAGAGAGAGAGAGAGAGAGAGAGAGAGAGAGAGAGAGAGAGATTATGTGTGTGTAGTATGATGTGTCGGTGTGTGCTTGTGTGAGCCCTTGTGCGTGTGAGCATGTGTGTGTGCGTGTGTGTGTGTGTGAGGGGTGCGTGTGTCAGTTGGTCCGGTACCCACGGCGTTGCTTAAAGCCGCACACCCTTTATCGTCACTGCCGCCACCACCACCACCACCTCCACCACTACTACCACCACCACCACTATCACCACCACCACCTCTTTTTCTTTCACTCGGAGGCCGCCAGTCACTACCTGGAGGCCAACAACCTGGAGGTCAACACACTATAATTTGGAAGTCAACACACTTATATGGAGACCAACACACTTAACCAGGAGGTCAACACACTTATATGAAGGCAACACACTAACCTGGAGGCCAACGCATTTAACCAGAAGGTCAACACACTTATATGGAGGCCAACACACTAACCTGGAGACCAACACAGTAACCTGGAGGCCAACACAGTAACCTGGAGGCCAACACACTTATATGGGAGACCAACACACTTAACCAGGAGGTCAATCACATTTATATGGGAGGCCAACACACTTATATGGGAGGCCAACACTAACCTGGAGGCAACACACTCTAACCTGGAGGCCAACACACTTATATGGAGGTCACTGCACCAACCTGGGAGGCCAACACACCTTATCTGGGAGGCCAACATACTTATATGGGAGGCCAACACACTAACCTGGGAGGCCAACACACTTAACCTGGAGGCCAAATACACTGAACCTGAGACCAACACACTTAACCTGGAGGCCAACACACTGAACCTGGAGACCAACACATTCTAACCTGGAGGCTAACACACTTAACCTGGAGGCCAAACACACTGAACCTGGGAGGCCAACACTTAACCTGGAGGCACAACACACTAAACCTGGAGACCAACGTGCACTTAACTCCAGAGGCCAACACACTTAACCTGGGAGGCCAACACACTGAACCTGGGAGGCCAACACACTGAACCTGGAGGCCAACACACTGAACCTGGAGGCCAACATTACTTAACCTGGGAGGCCAGTGAGAGGTAAGAGTATCTAGCTGAGCGTTTGGTTGCGATGCTGGGATATCGTAGGCCCCCCAAAAAAAAAAAAAAATAAACGCCAGTCATGCAACAGTGTATTAGGTGTTGGGCCACTACCTGTACTGTAGGTGAAGTGAATTAGTACTAGTGAAATTTTACCTGTGAACAGCGACAGGTGTGAAAACGCTTTGGCCCTCTGTTAATGTGGGATTACGACACATTAACCTAACCTAACATAACATAACATAATCTAACCTAACATAACCTAACGTAACCTAACCTAACGTAACCTAACCTAACGTAACCTAACCTAACGTAACGTAACCTCACACATCAGGCCAGAGCAGACCAAGACCTGATCCTACCTGACCCGGTCTAATTACATGGGGTAAATTTGAATACCCTGAGTGTGATTAATGGAGCGATTAGCCGAACGTGTTGGAGTGGTTGGAAGGAGACGGTGGTGGTGGTGATGGTGGAGTGGTGGGGGTGATGGTGGAGTGGGAGAGAGGAGATGGTGATGTGGTGGGGAGATGGTGGTGTGGTAGGGAGGGGTTGGTGGAGTGGTGATGGGGAGGGGAGATGGTTGGGTAATGGGGAGGGGAGATAGTTGGGTGATGGGGAGGAAATGGTGGAATGGTTGGTGGAGTTAACAAAAGCCATCACAGTATGTTTACATCCCGTGAAGATGTTGTCATGGTAACCTAAAATAAATCATCCTACTCGCTAATTAGTCGAGGTATAGCGTAAGATCATTAACCCAGGTGTAGTGAACATCTTAAGGAATATCTCTTATAACACGAACATTACCTGTCATACCTGTAGGGGAGGAGGAGGAGGAGGTGGTGCGTGGTTGTGTGGAGTAGCTCCGCCCCCTGTTGTCAAAATTAACTCCGAAATTATGAGAAACTTGTGCTATTTATATGTCATACCTGGAGCGTTATTCTCCAGGTAAGGTCTTTCTCACAGGTGTATAGAGATGGGGGTTGATCTGGGGAGAGTCGCCAGTGTTCTTGAGGGCGTCGTGATCCCCTCCCTCTCCCCCTGACTATCCCCCCTCTCAAGTGACCTTTTGTTGTGGTTGATTGTTCTGTCGTCAAGTGTGTGTGTGTATGGAAGGGGGTGGGGTGGCCATCTTGGTTGTCAAGTGCATTGGGTGAGTTTGGTGTTTTGATGGTCAATTATGGCGCGTGTGTGAGAGAGAGAAGGAAGAAGAGGAGGAGGGGGTAGGGGAAGAGGAGGAGGGGGTAGGGGAAGAGGAGGAGGGGGAAGGGGAAGAGGAGGAGGGGGGTAGGTGAGGAGGAAGATGAGAGGGATAGGTCGTCTTGTACGTTGGTTGCACTTGTCTAGTCGCTCGTCAACAAGTCGCCGCCTCGACCCCTTCATTACGTCTGGCGTCCACCCGTAAATCCCAGCTCTCTCTCTCTCTCTCTCTCTCTCTCTCTCTCTCTCTCTCAACCACACCCTTCCCTCCCCCTCTTCTCCCTCTTTGCCCTCATAAATTCACTCCTCTCCCTCTCCCCTAAGCTCATTTCTCCCTCTCTTTACTCCTATATGCTCCCTCCACTCCCTCTCTCATCCCCATAAACTCCCTTTCGCCCTCTCACCCCCACTCCCTCCTCACAGAACTTTTCCCAGCATCTCCCTCCCCCCTCTCACCCCCCCTTTATACCTAAGTCATAAGGGAGTGGGTCAGCCAGGGTCCACTACACCTGTTGGGCGAGTGAGTGGCGGCAACAAGGTGTGTGTGGGGGCCGGGGGGCTCACATGGTTTGGGCATACCCGGGTGCATAGTCTCACTTCTTATCATGGGCTGTCATCACGCACTTCTCACTACTCCCTCACACTTCCTCACACTCTCACTCATCCCCCTCCTCACGCACTCCCTCACACACTTCTCACGCAGCACTCCTCACGCACTCCTCACGCACTTCACGCACTCCCTCACGCACTTCCCCTCACGCACTCTCACACGCACTCTCTCTTCACGCACTCTTCCACACACACACACTCCACCATCTCTCACGTTTCCGTTTTCTTTGATGGGTTTTTGTTTCACACTTTCCCGTTTTCTGTCACGATTTCGTTTTCTTTCCATTAGTTAATAACAGTTTTCAGCGGTGGACTTCCTCCTTAAATTAATTGACTCCTTCCTGTTCCTTCCTCTCCCTCCTGTCATATGCTATTAACTTATATTCGCTCCTTCCTCCTCCTCTTCCTTCCTCCTCCCCCCCCCTCCCTTCTCTTCCTCCCCTCCTACCTGTTTCCTCGTCTCCCTTGCCACACATTCTTCTCCTCTTCTACCTGTATCTTCTCCCTCTCCTACCTCATTCTCCCTTCTACCTCTTCTCTCCCTCCTACCTCTCCTACTGCGCCAGTGTGTCCACCACCAGATGTCACAGACTGGAGGTGGCGGCAGAGAATTAATGGGCACCTGAGTCGAGGTGTTTCCTGGAACCTGTTTTAGAAGAAGTGGTGGTGGTTGTTGTTGTTTTTTTCCCAGGATGTGTACTGGCCCATACCCTAGTTCATCCTGGGGTTAGAAACAAGGTATTAATGATGTGTTGGGAATGAGGAGGTGTTTTGGGGATGTGTAGGGGTGAGGAGGGATTAGGGATGTGCTGGGGATGAAAGGGGGTAGAGGTAGGAGGTGTGATGAATTAAGGGAGTTAGGAAGAATATGAACAAGGGGAGAGGTGGAGGAGGAGGTGGAATGAGAGGTGGCACTGCAGGTTATACGGGGAAGGGGGGGGTGGTGTGGTAGGGTCAGGTACTGTAGGTGGAACGCTAAGAGATGCTGGAAGCCTTGGGAGAGGGAGTGAGAGGGTTGTGGTGGGTATCTTAAGAGTGGGAGAGGGTAGAAGAGGGAATGGTAGTGGTGGTGGTAGTGGTGGTAGTAGTGGTGGTGGAAGACCTGTGAGAGAGGAAGTTTGGCAGCAGCAGGAGGAGGAGGTGGTGGTGGTGGTGGGGGGGGGTGGGGTGATGCTGGTGGGGGAGAGTCATGGTCTGTAGAAGGTGCAGAAGGTCGTCAGGTCTAAGGTAATCATGAGGTGATGCAGAGGACCAGGCAGTACTATGTATGAGAGAGTGCCACAGTGCCATAGTGCCTAGTTCTCAGGATGAAAGGTGAATGGACGTTAACTCTGTAATTAGGGTGGAATGACTGGCACGCGGAAGCAACAACGGCGGTGGAGGAGGGAGGAGGTGGGGTAAGGGGAAGAGGAGGAGAGGTAAGAGGAGGAGGAGAGGTAAGAAGAGGAGGTGGGGTAAGGGGAACAGGAGGAGAGGTAAGAGGAGGAGGAGAGGTAAGAAGAGGAGGTGGGGGTGGGGAACAGGAGGAGAGGTAAGAGGGTGAGGTGGGGTAAGGGAAGAGGAGGAGAGGTAAGAGGAGGAGGAGAGGTAAGAAGAGGAGGTGGGGTGGGAAGAGGAGGAGAGGTAAGAGGAGGAGGAGAGGTAAGAAGAGGAGGTGGGGTAAGGGAAGAGGAGGGAGAGGTAAGAGGAGGAGGAGAGGTAAGAAGAGGAGGAGAGGTGGGAGGGAGGAGGAGAGGTAAGGGGAACAGGAGGAGAGGTGGGAAGAGGAGGAGGGGAGGGGTAAGGGAAGAGGAGAGAGGTAAGAGGAGGAGGAGAGGTAAGAAGAGGAGAGGTAAGAGGAGGAGGTAGGGGAAGGGAACAGGAGGAGAGGTAAGAAGTGAGGAGGAGAGGTGGCTGGGAGGAGGAGGAGAGGTAAGGGGAACAGGAGGTGAGGTAAGAGGAGGAGAGGTACGAGGAAAGAGAGGTAAGAGGAGGAGGGGTAAGAGTAGGGAGGGTAAGAGGAAGAGGAGGAAGGGTTAGAGAGTAGGGGAGGTAAGAATGGGGAGGGTAAGAGGAGGAGGAGGAGGGGTAAGAGGAGTAGGAGGGTAAGAGGAGGAGGGGTAAGAGGAAGAAAGGTTAAGAAGAGGAGCAGGAGGTGGAAGGGCAGTGAACATAAGAATTGTGATTAATTAATGTAAAATAAATAAACTTAATCTTTTAGTAAAGGATTGTTCAGTGTATATAAGACCGTGTGGGCGTGGTGGGTTGAGAGAGAGATGGTGTGGGCGTGTAAAGAGAGAGTAGGTGTGGGCGTGTAGAGAGAGAGAGAGAGAGAGAGAGAGAGAGGGAAGAAAATATGTGTGGGCGTGGAAAGAGAGAGTAAGTGTGGGCGTGTAGAGAGAGAGAGAGAATGTAAGAGTGTGGGCGTTCTCAGGCCTCCTTCAGGTTCGTGTGTACAGTGAAATAAAAATAACATGTATCCAGTTTGTGTCGGGGAAGGGGTGTGTGTGTGTGTGTGTTTTGTGTGTGTTTTTTGTGTGTGTTTTGAGTCTGTGTGGAGGGAATCAGCAGAGAGGTGGAGGGAACTAACGGAGAACTGGAGGGAACTAACGGAGAACTGGAGGGAACTAATGGGCCACCAGGAAGAGCGCCATCATCACATGTACTTACCTGTGGGACTCACCTTGATATGCAGATGAAGTCACCAGGTCGGCTCGTTTGTGCTGGAGAGGGTTAAAACTCCCCCATCCACCCTCTACCCCCCTCCCTCTCTCCCTTCCCCTCCCCTCTGGCGGTGGTAAGGGAAACTTGTGTAGGTGGAGGGGGTCTTGTATAGGTGGAGGGGGGTCTTGTATATGTGGAGGGGGTCTTGTATAGGTGGAGGGGTACAGGTGGAGGGGTCTTGTATAGGTGGAGGGGGGTCTTGTATATGTGGAGGGGGTCTTGTATAGGTGGAGGGGGGTCTATCTTATTCTGAATAGGGCACCGTCGGAGCCTGGGTGACAGGAGAGCTTTGTAAACACCCCGGTTCTGAGTCCCTCCCCATCCCCCCTCCTCCCCCCCTCCGCCGCCGACCAGGAGCTAATCTGCGACAAGCTTCTCGGGTTCAGATTACGAGACACATCCCTCAGGAACGAGTACATCTTCTCTCAAACATCCCAGACTCACAGATCTTTGACATTTAAGACCCACATACGCGTCATACCTTCCTGACTTATCTGATATGTAAACAAACTCATTTTCCAAAGAGTTTATTTGAGGAAGATCATTATTGGTACAAGAGAACACACACACGGAGGAACCAGCCAACCTTTCAACCTACTCGTGTATTTCAACAACAAAAAGCAAAACCAAAAAGATAAATCATTTGTATTATCTTTTTTAATCTCGTGGCTGCAGTCCAAACCCTTCGTCAGTAGTGAGAAGGTGAGGATAAATTCACTTAGTTCGAGACACAAGACGGGGGAGGGGAAGGGGGGGAGGTCGCCGCTCTGTCTGGGGGAGGAAGGAGGTGACTGTCGTGGTGGGGGGTGATCTTATGATGCTATGGTGATGGTAGGGGGGGGTAAGCAGGGTGGTAATGGTGTTGTGAAATATGCTGTGGTGGTGGTGACTGTTGGTGGTGTGGTGCTGTTGTGGTGGTGACTGTTGGTGGTGTGGTGCTGTTGTTGTGGTGACTGTGACGGTGTTGTTGTACTAATGCTGTGGGAACTGTGGAGGGAATGCGCTCTGTGGATCAATAACAGAGGAAATTAATTATTTTGGAGCGGGTGGTCCGAGAGAGAGAGAGAGAGAGAGAGAGAGAGAGAGAGAGAGAGAGACGAAGAATTGGGGAAAGGGGAAGTAGAGATTGTGGGTAGGGGAATTGGTTTGAAGGGGGGATGGGGATTGGAAGGAGAGAAGGATTGGGTAAGAAAGAGAGAGAGAGGGGGGGGAAAGAGGGAGCATGGGGTGAGAGAGAGAGAGAGAGAGAGAGAGAGAGAGAGAGAGAGATGGTTAGGGGAGAGAATGGGGTGAGAGAGAGAGAGGAAGAGAAATTGAGCGAGAGAGAAAGAGAGTGAGTGAGTGTGTGTGTGTGTGTGTGTGTCAGGATGGGGAGGTATGGTAACATGGGGGATGTATTATGGGGTGGGTATGGTAGCATGGGAGGGGAGTATGGGTCATTAATCACTCTGATGGTGTGGGTGATGGAGGAGGCTGTGTCGACAATGTTGTGTAGAACAGTGGAACGATACTCAGCCGTGCGATATGTGGTCCTTGGTTCACTGGTGTGGTCCTTGGTTCACTGGTGTGGTCCTTGGTTCACTGTTGTCCTTGGCTCAGTGGTGTGGCCCAGATTCACTTGATATATCTCTGAGGCGCTTTGGTGTGGCTCAGATTTAATGGTGTGGCCCCTGGTTCACTGATATGTCTGTGGGTCGCTTTGATGTGATCCTGATTTACTGATGATGTGGCTCTGGCTCAGTGGTGTGGCTGTGGCTCTGGCTCAGTGGTGTGGCTGTGGCCCTCTCTGATACCTTCACGATTAGCTGTCACTTACCTACATGAGTCTGGCTTGTTGTTGACGCTGCCGTGAGAGAGAGAGAGAGAGAGAGAGAGAGAGAGAGAGAGAGAGAGAGAGAGAGAGAGAATATCCAATCATCTCACCTGAATTAATAATTAACACAGGTGATGATAATAACTTCGCGATAGCTTACAATATATATATTTTTTTATCTTTAAGTAACTTTTAACTTATTTCAGATTTTTTTTGAGGTGTATCGACAGTGGAAAGCATCTGAGAATTATTTAAGATAAGATTGACTTTAATTAAATCAGTTCATTATACTCTATAGGCAGTGACCGTGTGTGAGATATCAATATAAATATTCTTAAGTTACCCCTCTCTGCCTCACTTTTTTTTACCCCGTGTTAAACTAATAAAATCCTTCTCTTTCGTCTCTTTCCCTCACTTGTCTCTCACTATCTACCTTTTCCTCAATTACTCTTCCATTCTTCTGTACTCTTACTAATCTGGTTAGGTTAGGTTACTAATATGGTTGACGAGTTGGATATCTTATTCCAGATTAAGTTGAGTAATCGTGGCTGTTCCGTTTTCTGTGGAGATTCCGGCGCAAATTTTCCTTCCTAGAGAAAATATTTTAAAAGTTTATAAATATTTAGATATATTTTAAAACATTTTTGGGGGATAAAATAATATTATTTTTTATTATTATTTATATATTTATTTAGATTTTCTTTAGAGTTTATAAGGAAATAACAAATATTGAAGTCATGCGGGGGTGAGTGAGAATGGCGCCGGGTAGACTGTGTGATAAAGGCTCCTTCCTCCTGTCTGGCCATGGGGGAGCTGACGTGACGTGACTCATTACACCCGTTGGCCAACACTTCCTGGAAACAAAGGTGTAGAAGACCTCTGAGGGGGACAAAAAAAACCACATAGATATACTGGAGTGATTTAATGTGATTATCTAAGCAGCAATAACTTTTCCTCAATCACATAACAATACATAGTTGGGTATTTAATGGAATGGTATCAATAATTGGTGATTTGTGTAGCCTGATGCATTATTTAGTGTTCGTGGTAATATTAGTACATACGGTCCTTTGTTGTCGGGGTTGTTATGTTGTAGATCGCACTCCAGGATTATTGGGTTCAGAGGGAGGTCAGGTCAGGTCAGGTCAGGTCAGTTCACATTATTGAGCTAGAATGGCAGTGGTGGGCCAAAGAGGTGGTATGTATGTATGTATGTATGTATGTATGTATGTATGTATGTATGTATGATGGCAACAGTGGTGGCGAAATACCAAGCGCACGGTATACATACATACATACATACATACATACATACATACCTGTACATACATAGATGTTGCATGACGTCAGACAACAACAAAAACACCTCCATCATGCAACCTCCTCACCTCTTGTCCCTCCCATATACACCACTATTTCCGGGTATAGTTGTATCTACACCCTCAGATATACTTATACACTTAATTGTATACTTATAAATGTATCTACTCCCTCAGGTGCACCTATACACTTAAAATATACATACACTTGACAGGATATACATGTTTTTGACGGTGGCTTGTGTATGAATTGAATTAATTTAGAATACACATTAAAAGAAGCAGTAATATACATACCAACCCATACAGTATACATACCATCACATACAGTATACATACCAACCCATACAGTATACATACCATCACATACAGTATACATACCATCACATACAGTATACATACCATCACATACAGTATACATACCATCACATACAGTATACATACCATAATACAGTATATATGCCAACACAAAGTATACATACCATCATACAGTATACATAAACCCCTGTTCTCGTGCCGTGGTCAGGGTGTTGTAGGGGCAGGACAGAACAGGTCTAGGTTAGCGGGGCTCATGACCTATAAGGGCCAGTAGTCGTTATTGACTCGCTTACACACACAGACCAGCCACTGTGTTCAGGCGTTGTTGTACACCTGCCCTTTGTGGTAGAGTTCTTGTGTGTGTGTGTGTGTGTGTGTGTGTGTGTGTGCTACTAAAATCCCTTACTGATTAATCATATTTGTGCTGATGACAAGGTTCTTCAATACCATACTCAGGAGGAAACAACATTGCACACACACACACACACACACACACACACACACGATAGAATTCCTCCTTGTCCTTCCCTCCGTCAGTAGATCACTCACCCACACGCTGTTATTCTCCGTCAGGTAAGGTACTATTAGCGGTCAACACAGGGTGAGAGCTCAGGGTTATGTACAGGCTCATCATAACAGGGAATAATGATACCCTGGAGTGGTGATCTGTCAACACGCACTGGGAACTTGCTTGGTAGTGTGTGTGTGTGTGTGTGTGTGTGTGTGTGTGTGTGTGTGTGTGTGTGTGTGTGTGTGTGTGTGTGTGTGTTCAGGTCCGGCAGGTTGTATATACAGTACAGTACAGGTAGTTGCCATGTCATTTGGGCGGCACCTGCAGGTATTGAGATGCTGATCCATGCCATTCCCCCTTTTCCTTCCCACCCTCCACACATGTTAACGGCGCCTCACATAACTCCACTTGGGAGGGGGAGGGGGGGGAGGGTTCAGTAGAGTGCAAATTGTCCTCCCAACTCTTTTTTTTGTGAGGAGAAACTAATGCACTCTCTCGTCCGCCTTAACTTTATAATCTTGGCGCAGGTGGTAATGACTTCTTGTAGCTAGACAGACCACGACATCGATTCCTCCTCCTCTCTCTCTCCTCCTTCTCTCCTCCTCCTCCTCCTTGTTTCCCTCCTTCTCTTCTTTCTCCTCTCTCCTCCTTGTTTCCCTCCTCCTCTTCTCTTCTCCTCCTCCTGTCACCTCTCACCTGTATTTTCACTGATTCACCTTGAAGGATAATCATGTTTTTAAAACCTTGAAATATGTTCCCTTTCGTTACGTCATCAGATTAGTGATGGTAGGTATATGGTGGCAGTGTGATGGTAGGATGGTGGTAGTGGTGGGAGGTGGTAGTGGTATGGTAGTGATGGTGGTAGTGGTGATGGTGGTAGTGTGATGGTGGTGATGGTGGTAGTGGTGATGGTAGTGGTAGGTAGTGATGGTAGTGGGTGACGGTGGTAGGAGTGGTAGTGATGGTGGTAGTGGTGGTGGTGGTAGTGGTGGTGGTGAAGGTGATAATGGTTGTGGTGATATTTTTCGTTTAAGTCATTATTGTGTTTTATATTATTCGTTTTAATAATGTTTTAATTAATTTTATTTACGTATTGCATAAGACATGATTTTTATTTAAGTCACTCCTAATATTTTAAACCTTCGTAATTTTTTTTATTATATTTCATTTACATTTTTTAATATATATCAATGTTTTTATGCTCTCTGTGTGTGTGTGTGTGTGTGTGTGTGTGTGTGTGTGTGTGTGTGTGTGTGTGTGTGTGTGTGTGTGTGTGTGTGTGTGTGTGTGTGAGAGGATAATTCAGTCACCCAGGAACTTTGCTGTGAAAGTTAGTTCACAATGCCTTGCCCTCTTACTCCTGTCCCCCCCCCCCCCCCCCCCTTCCTCTTCCTCCCCCTTCCTCCCCCTTCCTTCTCCTCCTCCTCCTCCAGCTATGTGGTTCACCTCCATTAATAATTATTTTCTTATTTGTTGCAGGTAAGAAGGTGGAGACGTCGACAATGAACAGCCGATTGTGGTGATGGGAGAGTGTGTTTGTCTCCTGAGGCCGTGTGAGTACCTACCTACCTCTCCCACACACACACACACACACACACACACACACACAAACACTCAGACCATCATCAGTGTGTTTCCAGGAGAGTAACCAACTGGATGCTGGTGATGTGTGGAAAAGCTCAGTCAGTATGATTGAAAAAAAAAATACTGAAGGAACGGATTTACCGAGCTTGATGCTATGGTTGTGACTTAGAATTTCCTTTGGGTGTCATTTCCCACCCCAGTTATAGGGAAATTGTGGGGGGAACGTGGAGCAATTCCCCACAGATCAGAAAAATTGTGGGGGAAAAATAGTATAAAATGTACATATAGGGAAATTTAGAGCTTCTGGTGGGGATATTTTACTGCGAGTCTCTCTAAGATATTGGAGAGGGGGGGGTATGGTGGCAGGAGGAGGATTGAATGAAGCCCTCCCTCACTCCCTCTCACCCTCCCACCCTCTTGTGTTGGATAACCTGGAGGTGGGGGAGAGAAGGTGAAGAGGGAGGAGAGAGGAAGATGAGGGGTGAAGATGTAAGGACGATAGGGAGGAGGGGGGGGGAGAGAAAGAGAGAGAAAGAGGAGGGAGGAGGAAATGGGTCACGTTACTGTGGATATTTGACTAAATCCGAGTTCACATTATCAAATATTTACACAATATACATTTGAGTTGTAATTGAACTTCGTGTTAAGGAATATCTGTATTATTTTAGTATACTCACGGCGGATTTAACTCCATAAACAAAACGATAATTCGGTTTAATTATGACGATTATTTTTGTCAAGATTTTCCCGCAAGATGGCGTCTCTCAGGTGGACCTATAACGAGTAAACTTTGAGAAAACTCTATTGATTTACTGTTTATAATGACCCCCCTGTTCCTTAAATCACGAGGAAAAGCTCCTTAGTAGCTCCGGAGGTATTAATTAAGAAAATCGAAGCATCTTTGTTAGAGGTAAACGGTATTAGAAGCTAAAAATATCTTGTCTAGAACCCCGAGGAACCATACAAGCGTTGAGGCGTCGTGTGTGTCGTCTTAACCCCACAAAGTATAGTATCTGGCTGCTGCTTTATCTTCCAGTATATAATTCTTATCACCCCTAACCTCACCACCCCCTAACCTCACCACCCCCTAACCTCACCACCCACTACTTTACCACCCCCTAACCACACCACCCACTACTTCACCACCCCCTACCTTACCACCCACTACTTCACCACCCTCTAACCTCACCACCCCTAACCTCACCACCCCTACCAAAGTGACGTTCGCTAACACACCAACAACCATCATGGCTTATAACAACACTTAACCACCGACCCAAACAGGAGAGGTAAATCTTTTCAATACGCCTCTGTGGTGGTGTGGTGTAGTGTAGTGTAGTGTAGTGTGGTGTGGTGTGGTGTGGTGTGGTGTGGTGTGGAGGCGTGGCACCGTTGAGAAAGAACCTTGTGTGTACTTACCTAACCCATCTTCCCGGGAACCTTTTATGAAGAGCTGAATGCTGGGTTGTGAGCCTCTTGCCTTCTCCAATCTTCAAGCCGTCTCGCTATTTACCCATATTCAACAGCTCTTCTTCATGGCAGGTGTTTTAAGTCGCTGGGTTTAATTTGGTTTCTGTTTTAACTTTGGAAATAATTCTGATTCTTCATGGCAGGTGTTTTAAGTCGCTGGGTTTAACTTGTTTTCTGTTTTAACTTTGGAAATAATTCTGATTCTTCATGGCAGGTGTTTTAAGTCGCTGGGTTTAACTTGTTTTCTGTTTTAACTTTGGAAATAATCATAACTTTATAACCAATTTCCATTTTGTTGTTTAGGTTTATATAACGGTTGTAAAGAGATAAGTTGTGTTGGGTAATACTTGAGGTTGTGTTGTTGGAGTCTTTGCTAAGTCGTAATGCTTTCACTCGACGTTTTACTGGAGGTGTCGAGGAGGAGGTATATTTAGTGTGGGTGCTTGAGGAGTAGGTTGGAGGAGCCGAGGAGGAGGTATATTTAGTGTGGGTGCTTGAGGAGTAGGTTGGAGGAGCCGAGGAGGAGGTATATTTAGTGTGGGTGCTTGAGGAGTAGGTTGGAGGAGCCGAGGAGGAGGTATATTTAGTGTGGGTGCTTGAGGAGTAGGTTGGAGGAGCCGAGGAGGAGGTATATTTAGTGTGGGTGCTTGAGGAGTAGGTTGGAGGAGCCGAGGAGGAGGTATATTTAGTGTGGGTGCTTGAGGAGTAGGTTGGAGGAGCCGAGGAGGAGGTATATTTAGTGTGGGTGCTTGAGGAGGAGGTTGGAGGAGCCGAGGAAGAGGCTGAAGGAGGACCCCCTTGAGTATAGACCTTTATTGTTGTTGGCCTCCACCACCAGGAGTGTGTATGTACTGCTGTAGTCTCACCTGTCACACCTTCTGGGGCCACACCTGTAGCCACACCTATACTCTCATCTGCTTTAACCTCACCTGTTGAAACCACCCCTGAGTCTCACTTGTTATAACCACACCTGTAGTCTCACCTGTCGTCTCACCTGTAGCCACACCTACTGTACAACTGTTCGTCACCACCTTGTGTGTTCACTCACCCCAAGAGTCAATATTAAGTCTGGTGGGTCCACACTACACTCTCTCTCTCTCCCTGTCTCCTGGGTCTAGTGTGTGTGTGTGTGTGTGTGTGTGGAAGGGCCCGGGAGAACAATTATATACATGGCTTTTTGTTTTGTTTACACACTTTTGACCCACACTTTTTTTTATACACTTTTTCACCCGAGTATTTCACCAATAAGCGCTCGTTGTAAACATCAATATTCAGAGTCCTCTATAACGTTATATTAGGGGGGAGTAAATATTATTGTTTAGTAATGTAAATATCCCATCATGTTAAGCTGTATGTATTAATTTTCTGTATTATTTACCATACTCTGAAACAGCTCAACACTTCATGGAAAAAAAAGTATTGTGTAGAAAAAAAATGTAATTATGTAGAAAATATATTACGTAGGAAATGTATCATGTAGGAAATGTATTGTGTAAAAAAAATGTAATTATGGAGAAAATATATTACGTAGCAAATGTATCATGTAGGAAATGTATTCAACTCAGGTGGGTAAGGTATTAATTAGTTATGTCCAACTGGTGTAAATAAAAGTTTCGCCTGTTCGTGTATTTTGTAATGCTGTTGTTTTTTTAATTATGTATTGTATGCAATGAGTAATTGGGTGTTCTGTCTGTCTGTCTGTCTGTTTTGGGTTTATGAAATGGATTTTTAATCTCTCGCTTCTTGTTATTATTGTTGGTATTATTATTATTGTAGTTGTTATTTTTATTATTATTGTTATTGTTGTTGTTATCGCGTGTTTAGTTATCAGAACACTATCACACAGTCGAGGCGCAACACAGACAGAAACACTATATAGTTGTACTTGTTGCTGCTACAATTTTGGACACACACACTGGGGAATTTTACAGTTTGTCCCGCTGACGAGTTGTGGTGTGTGTAACTTGTTAACAATACAATGTTTTATACTGTAAATACTAACCATACATACATACATACATACATACATACATACATACATACATACATACATACATACATACATATATATACATACATACATACATACATACATACATATACATACACATACATGCTAGTTGTATTCATTATGACCCAAGATGGAGGTGACGGGGTGTGGGACAGACTTGACCACGATATTCAAGAAGATTTAATTTAATTGTTTTTATGTGTTTTTACGTTTATGGAAAATTAAACATATCAAACTACTTAATTGGTGGGTTAATATTAATGAAACTATCCGGTAGTGTTTTTAAGGAAGGCAAGATGGCGTATGGTAGCGTACTTGGGCAGGGTCAGCTCACGAGTGGAAATTTTCAGTAATTGTTTAAAAGTTTGTGAGTCAAGTTGTGTTGTGGTGGTGTTATGGTTGTACTACTCGAGCCTCACGTGTAAACAACAACAACAGGATCTTAAAAGTGTGGTAGGGTGCGTGGCTTGGTGGGAGGGGAGGGGTAGGGACGTGAGGAAGGGGTGTGGGGATAGGTGGTAGCTGTAGAAGTGGGTAGGGGGTGGTGTTTTTTTTTGTAGAGAAAGGAGGGTGAAAGAAGATTAGAGGTGGGGGAAGGAAGTTATAGTTCGGAAATTGAAGCAGTTTAGAAGGAGGTAAGAGAGGGTGGGCTGACCGCCTAGCTAAGCTAATAGTGTGTTAGGGTTGTGTCATGGGTTAGTTATTGTCTGTCGGTACAGGCACTAGACATCCTACCCTGTTCCATATATGGGTGTTTTGAGGGCCTTATTTCATATTCCTCCGACCCTACTGGCGGATGCTGGTCTAGGGAGGTTGTCTATTGCCTGGCCGTGTAGATCGGGGGTGGTAATGGACCTTTTGAGATTTGGTAACTTTTTGGGAACCATGAATGGTTGTTGTCGTTATCTGGTGGGAGTCTTTGAAAGAGTTCTTGCGTATGTGTGGCGGTAATGGCGTATGTGTGGCGGTAATGGCGTATGTGTGGCGGTGATGGCGTATGTGTGTGGTAATGGCCTATGTGTGGCGGTGATGGCGTATGTGTGGTGGTAATGGCGTATGTGTGGTGGCGATGGCGTAGTTGGTGATGGCGTGTGTGGTGTGCGTCGTGTGGTGTCGTATGTGTGGTAGTGTTGGCTTATTCGTGGTGGTATTCGATGTGTGGTGGTAATGGCGTATGTGTGGTGGTAACGGCGTATGTGTGGTGGTATTAGCGTTCGTGTGGTGGTGATGGCGTATGTGTGGTAGTGATGGCGTATGTGTGGTAGTGATGGCGTATGTGTGGTGGTGGTCCAGGCCTCTGTGTTGGTCTATTGGGAGCCGAGCGGAGGGGAAAAGCCGAGAGGTGTAGCTCAATTGCCCTCAGGAGGCCTGGAGGGGACGCTTGTAGAATGTATTTTATATTTCCTCTTCTCGTGTTACAGTTCTTGGTTATAATCGTATTTTCTTCTGACGCCCTGTGGTGTGTGTGTGTGTGTGTGTGTGTGTGTTGTTTGTGTGGAACTGGCGTATGTGTGTGTGTGTGTACATTGTGGAACTGGCGTATGTGTGTGTGTGTGTGTGTACATTGTGGAACTGGCTTATGTGTGTGTACAGTACATCATGGAACTAGCGTGTGTGTGTGTGTGTGTGTGTGTGTATCATGGAGCTAGCGTATACATGTACACCCTCCTGAAATTCATTATCATCATTTGGTCTAATTCGCCTCTTGGACAGTTGTTCCGTCTCTTAGACAGTTGTTCCTACTGTCTTGACTTGACGTCTGTAGATAAGGTGATGCTTGTAATGCTGAGTAGGAGGGCAGGGATTAGGATAGGAAGTAGTTTGGTGGCAATTTGGGGGAGGAGGGGGAGGGGGGGGATGGGGGAGGATGGGGGAGGGGAGAGGGGTTGGTTTAGGATCAAGGAAAAAAGGAGTAAATTTGAAGAAGTAAAGAGATTGACAGTATATTTGATCTTACATCTTGCGTGATTAAGTTCTAACTCTCAAGCTATGACGACCTCTGGTTGATTTAGGTTAAGTGTTGGTAAGAGTAGTGAGTTGGGGGCAGGAATGTGGAAAATTTTAGGTAGTTGTGTCAAGGAGGGTGTCAGGAGGTGTGGGGTGAGTGTCAGGAGGTGTGGGGTGAGTGTCAGGAGGTGTGGGGTGAGTGTCAGGAGGTGTGGGGTGGTGTCAGGAAGTGGAGAGCAGATGGGGTGAGTGTCAGGAGGTGGTTCAGTGTGAGGGTGTGGGTCAGGGTGTGGGTGGTATCAGGAGTGTGGTGTCAGGAGTGTGGGGGGTGAGTGTGGGGTGGTGTCAGGAGGTGTGGGGTGGTGTCAGGAGGTGTGGGGTGGTGTCCAGAGGTGTGGGTGGTGTCAGGAGTGTGGGGTGGTGTCAGAAGTGTGGGGTGGTGTCAGAGGTGTGGGTGGTGTCAGGAGGTGTGGGGTGGTGTCAGGAGTGAGAGGAGGTGTCAGGAGTGTGGGGTGGTATCAGGAAGTGTGGGGAGTGTCAGGAGGTGTGGGGTGAGTGTCAGGAAGTGTGGGGTGGTGTCAGGAAGTGTGAGGAGAGTGTCAGGAAGTGTGGGGTGGTGTCAGGAAGTGTGGGGTGGATCAGGAGTGTGAGAGTGTCAGAGGTGTGGTGTCAGGAGGTGTGGGGTGGTGTCAGGAGGTGGGGGGTGTCAGGAGGTGTGGGGTGGTGTCAGAAGTGTGGGGTGGTGCAGAGTGTGGGTGGTGTCGAAGTGATGGGAGGTGTCAGGAAGTGTGGGATGGTGTCAGGAAGTGTGGGGTGAGTGTGGGATGGTGTCAGGAAGTGTGAGGAGGGTGTCAGGAAGTGATGGGAGGTGTCAGGAAGGTAGTGTTTATGCTTCAATTTTAGAAGGAGTATTTATGAAAGGGTAGTAGTGGTGGTAGTAGTGGTGGGTATGGTGGTAGTGGTGGTGGGTATGGTTGTGGTGGTAGTGACATTAATGGTGGGTATGGTGGTGGGTGTGATCGTAGTGGGTTGGGTAATGGTGGTGGTGGTGATAGTGATGTGATGTTGAGTGATGGTGTATAGTGGTGATTTGGTGAGGTAATGGTGGTGGTGGTGATAATAGTGGTGATGGTGATATAGGTAACAGATGGTGAAGAGGTGACGGGAGGGACTGAACTAACCCCCATACTTGCTCATGACCCCAACACAATGTTCCCCCTCCTCTCGCCTCTTCACCTCCTCCGCCCCTCCCTCCCCCCTCGCCCCTCTTCCCCCCTCCTCTACATTACCACCCTTAACCATCTCCAGGGACTTCACCACGGCCAAGGTTATCCTCCAGTGAGTATAACAGTGTAGAGGGGGAGAGACTCTACACAATTAGGGGAGACTCAAGGCCAGGGGAGAGGAGAGGGAAGGGGAGGTCAGGATTGTGGGGGGGAATGGCTGGCGATGGGGGACAGTAATGGTGGTGTAGTGATGGGCACAGTGGACAAGATTTTAGTAATAGGGTGTGGTGAGGGGGGGGGCAAATAAGTGGTGGAGAGAGGGGGGGTGGCTGGATAGTGACTAGAGGGAGTGGAGAAGGAATCCCTCAATCCCACAGTCACACAACTCGAAAAGAATGACAAGATAAATGACGTCGATTAGCAAAAAAACACTCAAAAGTTATTGATTCACTTTAATGACGATCCAAGAAAATAATAACAGCTTTTTGTGATCATGGGTACATATATATCTCAGACCTCACCTCACCAGACCAGACCAGACCAGACCAGACCTTACCAGACGAGACAGAGATACCCCACCAGACCAGACCTCACCAGACCAGACAGACCCACCAGACCAGACCTCATCAGACCAGACAGACTCACCAGACCGGTGACCTCACCAGACCAGACAGACCCACCAGACCAGACCCTCATCAGACCAGACCAGACAGACCCACCAGACCAGACCTCACCAAACCAGACAGACCCACCAGACCAGACAGACCCACCAGACCAGACCTCATCAGACCAGACCAGACCCCACCAGACCAGACCTCATCAGACCAGACAGAGCCCCTTGAGTGGCGTTCATGTGATATTTACATCTCTCGCGCCTGACTTATCTGTTTACCATCTCACATCATCGTTTTCCAAGATCTGATGGAGTAGTTTATGAGTTTGTGAGGTAGTTTGTGAGTTTGTGAGGTAGTTTGTGAGTTTGTGAGGTAGTTTGTGAGTTTTTGGAGTGTTTTATGAGTTGGTGGAGTGCTTTGTGAGTTTGTGGAGTGTTTTGTAATTTTGTGGAGTGTTTATTGAGTTTGTGGAGTGTTTTATGAGTTTGTGAGGTAGCTTGTGAGTCTGTGGAATGTTTTGTGAGTTGTGGAGTGCCTTGTAAGGTAGATTGTGAGTCTGTGGAGTGTCTTGTGAGTTTGTGAGTGTGGAGTGTTTCGTGAGTTTGTGAAGTGTCTTACGACTCTACGAGCTGTTTTGTGAGTCTGCGAGCTGTTTTGTGAGTCCATGAACTGTCTTATGAGTACTTCTAGTTTATGACAGTCAGGTAATTGACCCAGGTTAAGTTGTTGACACCTGCCGGCCTCACTTTTTTACATCACTTTACAAAATAATAAAATTCTCTTAATATTGTGTAATTAGTCCCCCCTCCCCCCCTCCCCCCCTCCTCCCTCAGTATTCAGTGCTTCCTCCTGACTACCCCTACACCCCTTCTCACCTGTGGTTGGTACTTCCTCCTCCTCCCCATTTCCCCTAACCCCCTCCTTCCTCATCCCTCACCCCTCCTCAACCCTCACCTCCTCAAACCCCACACCCCATTGTCCCATCCGGAGGTTTCAATTTTTCTCCAGTGTGTGTGTGTGTGTGTGTGTGTGTGTGTGTGTGTCATGCAGTAGTGGGAGTACTAGGGTGGTGGTGGGGACATGACACCAGGGGTGGTGGTGGTGGGGACATGGTGTGGTGGTGGTGGTGGTACATGGTAGTAGTGGTGGTGGTGGACATGGTAGTGGTGGTGGAGTACATGGTGGTGGTGGTGGGGGACATGGTAGTGGTGGTGGGGACATGGTGGTGGTGGTGGAGTCATGGTGGTGGTGGGGACATGGTGGTGGTGATGCATGGTGGTGGTGGTGGACATGGTGGTGGTGGTGGAGGACATGGTGGTGGTGAGGACATGGTAGGGTGGTGGGGACATGAGTGGTGGTGGTGGGGGACATGGTGGTAGGTGGTGGTGGTGGGACATGGGTAGTGGTGGTGGGGGACATGGTAGTGGTGGTGGACATGGTAGTGGTGGTGGGGACATGGTGGTGGTGGGAGGACATGGTGTAGTGGTGGAGGACATGAGTGGTGGTGGGGGACATGGTAGTGTGGTGGAGGACATGGTGTGGTGGTGGGGACATGGTGTGGTGGTGGGGGACATGATGTGGTGGTGGGGGACATGGTGGTGTGGTGGAGGACATGGTGGTGGCATGGTGGTGGTGACATGGTGTGGTGGTGGGGGGGTAGTGTGACATGGTGGTGGTGGTGGGGACATGGTGGTGGACATGGTAGTGGTGGTGGAGGACATGGTGTGGTGGTGGAGGACATGGTGGTGGTGGTGGGGGACATGGTAGTGGTGGTGGGGGCATGGTAGTGGTGGTGGACATGGGTGGTGGTGGTGGTGGTGACATGGTGTGGTGGTGGAGTGGTAGTGGTGGTGGTGGTGGTGGTGGTGGTGACATGGTGACATGGTGTGTGGTGGTGGGGGACATGGTGGTGGTGGTGGGGGCATGGTAGTGGTGGTGGACATGGTAGTAGTGGTGGAGGACATGGTGTAGTGGTGGACATGGTGGGTGGTGGGGACATGGTAGTGGTGGTGGTGGTGGTGGTGGTGGACATGGTAGTGGTGGTGGAGGGACATGGTGTGGTGGTGGAGGACATGGTGGACATGGTAGTGGTGGTGGAGGGAACATGGTGGTGGTGGTGGAGGACATGGTGGTGGTGGTGGAGGACATGGTGGTGGTGGGGACACATGGTGGTGGTGCATGGGTGGTGGTGGGGGACATGGTCCATCCCCCAGGATCCTATCCTCCTCCTCTTCATCCCTCTCCTATCCTCCCCATCCCTCCCTCTCCTCCCCACCCCCTCTCCCCTCCCCCATAATTCCTCGTCTACACCTGAAAATCCTCCTTATCGTACCCAGAGGGAGGCGTGCAGATGTACAAACAATATACATAGTTAATACAGTTATACCGACAATATACATAGGTAACAGGTAATATACATAGATAATACAGGTATACAGACGAAGCTAAACAATAACTCGTGATCTCAGAACAGGTTAATGACCCCGACTCAGGTGATATGAAGCACAGAGGAATGGGAACACGACAAGGTGCCTCCTCTTAAATAACTATTAAATACCTCAGTCACTACTCATATACGTCTGGTACTTATACTTAACACTTAAGAGGTAGACAAGTGGGGAAATCGTATAAGTGTGGTGTCAGGTGTTGAGGAATGGTATGTGGGTGATTGTGGTGGTTAGGGGTTAAGCTTTGATAACTCGTGTTTGTAGGAGTTCTGTAAATGGTTGGAGGTAATAATTTTGGAGGGAGGGAGGAGGGAGATGTTGTTTTTGTAGGGGGAGAATGTCGTGTGGTGGGGGAGTGTTGGAGTGTTGTGGTGGTGGGATTTTTGGGGTGGTGGGGTGTTGGTGGTGGTGGGGAGTGTTGGTGGTGTGGTGGGGAGTGTTGGTGGTGGTGGGGAGTGTTGGTGATGGTGGGTAATGTGTTGGTGTGGTGGAAGTATGTGGTGGTGGGGTGTGGCAGTGTGACGGTGTTCTGTGGTGATGACATACAAACATACATACATACATAGATACATACCAAAATACATACATACATACAAAAATACATACATACAGAAATACATACATACAGAAATACATACATACCAAACCAAGAATAGACTCACCATAGAAGAATATTAAAAAAAATTAATCCTATAACAGAATAACTAGAATGAGAGGAATAAATTAAACATAAGACTTAGTAAAACAAAATAATTGGCCATTTAATTTAAGTTGAGGAATAATGGTAAGTGATATTAATGGGTAAAATATGATGTCAGGAAGGTCAGGGGTGGTGAGGTTTAGGTTAGGTTAGGTTAGGTTAGATTTAGGTTAGGTTAGGTTAGGTTAGGTTAGGTTTGGTTTGGTTTGGTTTGGTTTGGTTTGGTTTAGGTTAGGTTAGGTTAGGCTGGGTTGGTGATTGTGAGGGTAATGGTAGTGGTGAAAATGAGTGATGGTGACGATATGGTTAGTGATGATGGTGGTGATGGTGAAAAGGTATTGTTTACTTGTGATGACTTATGGTGACACGAGGTAATAATGGTTATTGTGGATTGGTGGTGAGAATAATGATTGTGGTCACTATCATGGGAAGTAATGCAGGATGATGGTGATTATTTATCAGAATCACGAGCTGGTATGGTGTTGATGGTGAAGGAGTCAGGAATATCACCAAGCCAGAGTTGTATAGTGACTGCTGGCTGTTGTGAAGGTTATTATTTGGTGATTGTGTTGTTGTTGGTGAGGGTGGTTGTGATGTATGGTGGTGATTACAACATGGTGGTGGTTACAGGTGGAGAAGGTTGTGGTGGTGGTAGAGTCTGGCAGCGTGGTGGTGGGTGTGGTGGTGGTGTGAGGGGCGTGGTGCTGCTGTGGTAGCTGGTGGTGCGGTAGCTCTAGCTGTTTCTGCCGTGGCCGCAGGTTGGTCGTGACGGGTGGTGGCATCAGTCTTGCTGTCTGTCACGGAACTGTGTGATAACTTGTGTTCAGGTCGTCACGTGGTGTGGTAGAGCTACTGTATGTATGTGTGTGTGTATGGGCGTGCGGGCGTGGTGTGTGTTTTGACGTGTGTACATATGTGCGTGTAGTAGCCACGTGCGCGGGCGTATTGATCGGTGTTGCGCGGTGGTGGTGGTCGGGTGCGGCGCGGCGCGAGTCGGACAGTCTCCGTCTGAGAGCCTCAGTGACCACATCCGCTGTCACGCCGCCCATGGCCCTATACTGACACGCCTACGCCCACAGGAATGAGCTAGACATCATGGTCACCGAGGGAACCAACCTGGTAAGTGAGAGCACTGTTAGCTGTGTGGTGGTGGTTGGTCACGCCCCGCCCCCACGCCCGTCACCCCTCCCGCCCACCCACCCACCCACTCACTCACACTCCACTGGAACATTACATCCGGTCCTCCCTGTCCTTGACCGTGTACTAGCCTCCTCCTGCAGCCCTGGTGGTGACCCCAACACTGGTAGGATGTGTTAACCTGAGCGCTAGCATCGTCATTACCAGGTCAGCGGGCCCAGTAGCCTCGCCTCGCCCGCCCACCATCACCAGTGCCAGACGCTGCTCGTACCTCGTAATTGTCAGCCCACCAGGACAGGTTTATCCGCTACAAGCTTAACATTTTCTCAGTGGTGGTGTGAGTGATGATTACCTCTGTGTGGGTCAGTGGGTGGTGGGTGTGGTGTGGGGAGGGAGTGTTGTCTGGTGCGTTTGGGTGTTGCGTGACAGGTTCAGCGTGGTGGGGGGAGGAGGGGGGGGGAGCGGTGCCACCCTCCTCCGCTCATTGTCAGTCGAGGCTGGGGCCCAACACTCCAGCCCATGCTCCAGCCAGACCATAGGTCGTCGTCCACTTGCGCTGACCACGCATACCACGACGGCGCGATGCTTCTGCTTACTCGGGGTGCATGTGCTGGGAAAAAATTCTAAGTTAATTTTTGGGTTAGGTTAGGTGAGGTGAGGTGAGGTGTAATTCCCTACTAGGAGTGCCTTCGTAGATATGCCGTCACTCAGCAGTATCACACACATGTACTCCCCTTTTAGGCGTCGTGTGTGTACAGTTAATACTTTCATCTTTTGACGGGCCGCATAACAACTGTCACCCTCACATACACCTACACAGCACGGAAACACCACACCCCCACTACACCACACCCCCACCACACCACACCCCTACCACACCACACTATGGCAGCGGCGTACCTAATTTGAAGCACAAGATGAGAGGACGACTTTAAGAGTAATGCCTCCTAGTTACCATGACTCTCTGATGCCTCTTTGATGATGATGATGATAATGATTTTAAATATTTTAAATCACCTGATGGAAATAGTGCCGGAAAGACGTGTTTTTTGTGTTTTGTTTGATGTCTCTGAGGACTTGAAGCAGGTTGTTGTTGTTGTTGTTGTTGTTGTTATTTTTTGTTGTTGTTGTTGTTGTTGTTTTTGTTATTTTTGTTTATTGTTTTATTATTATTGTTGTTCTCAGATGGACAAAACTAGA